>NC_138299.1:102080000-102125000 GCF_965601325.2 Salmo salar | reverse complement strand
TCTCTCTCCCCCTCTCTCTCCCCCCTTCTCTCTCTCTCTCCCCCTCTCTCCCCCTTCTCCCCCTTCTTTCTCCCCCTCTCTCTCCCCCCTTCTCTCTCCTTCTCCTTCTCTCTCCCCCTCTCTCTCTCCCCCTTCTCTCTCCCCCCCTCTCCCCTTCTTTCTCTCTCCCCCTCTCTCTCTCCCCCCTTCTCTCTCTCTCTCCCCCTCCCCCTCTCTCCCCCTTCTCTCTCGCCCTCTCTCTCCCCCTTCTCCCCCCCTTTCTCCCCCTTCTCTCTCCCCCTCTCCCCCTCCTTCTCTCTCCCCCTTTCTCTCTCCCCCTTCTCTCTCTTTCTCCCCCTCCTTCTCTCTCCCCCTCTCTCCCCCCTTCTCTAAAGTCCAGCCCATTAACTAACTTAATGTTGTTGTTCCTCAAAGAGTCTTTGAGATTCTTCTTGTATTGAAACAGCCCCATTAACATCTATCGTTATTAAAGGATGGCCGAAGAGGAGGAAACCAGGGAGGTGCTCTTCTCTGACTGGTCGGGTCCAGAGAAACAGGGAATGACCCTTGAGCAGTCAGGTGAAGGAGAGATCTATGTCAAAGAGGTGAAAATGGAGTCGCCTGCTGGACGCACTGGAAGAGTACACGAGGGTATGTAACGGAGTTAGCATTGTTCTTCTGTAAGGTATTCATTAACTTAATTGATTTCTACAGTTATTTAAATTCCTGATATCATATCATTTATGTAAGTTGATATACAGTAAGATTTGTTTGATCTACCTTTGTTGTATTCAAAATCCATTTTGACTGACGGATTTGTCGTGTCTTTGGCTATGCCGGATGAAGTGATATGACATGCTATTCTATAAAATCCTTTCTCTGTAATTAATATTACCTGATTGAGCTAATCATGTAAATGTAATTAACTAGAAAGTCGGGGCACCACGAAATAGTGTTTATAGAGCTGTTATCTTCCAAATAAACTCTTAAAGACCTAGTAATATTTTACATCAATAGCAGTCAATATTAATCGTCACCTTATTTCAGTCTCATCTGAAAGTTGTAAATTCTTGGTTATCTTTACGAACCCTGGCTAACAAGTTGAATCAGCAATACAAAATTGGGTTTAATTATTTATTTACTAAATACCTAACTAATCACACAGAATTACATACACACAGAATGCAAATTATGTCATACAGAAAACGTCCCTGGTGGACGGAGCCGACATGGCGGCTGGTTACACAAAGGAAAGGGGGTTGGGTTTGAGTGAAAGAGCGGGAAGACTGAGGAACAAAGGTAGAAGCTGTGCTATCGTAAATACAGTATCTTATGCATTCTAAATTACCGCCCATTTGGAAAAGGGAAATGCAATAAATATTCACTCAGAGCTGCGCTTCGGTAGGTTGGTCGTAGATGCTGGCCGTGTTGCCCAACAGAGATCTTGCTGTCCTCGGAAGAATGTCTCTGGTGGTAAATGGTATACGTTGTAGTATCGTCGTTGTGTGTTAGACTGGATACGTCGTCCGTCCTTTCCTAGCCCACGTTTACAGCGGCCGCTGCTAACTCAACGGCTAGGAGGTATCACTTCTGTAGTGAATAAGAGTTCAAAGTTCATACCATTTGCAACCAAAGCTCACACTGAGGTTGGCTTAGTTCTGTAGTTATTATCTGAATCCTTCTGACATCGGACCGTCGCCCTAATGTACCCGGAACAGAAAGTTATTCGCCCTTTTAACGCAGAGACTGCCGGCGAAGCGGACTCGGAACAGAAAGTTATATTTTCGTCAAGGCTTATATAGTGGAGGGAGAGAAGGGCGTGTTTCATAGTTTATAACCAATGTCTCTTCACAGGGGCGGGCCACTGATTGAGCAGAGCTGTAACCTTCTGAAAACCTAATTCTCTCAATTGGAAGCTAAAATTATATTTAATCTTTCCACAAATAGTTTCATATTCAAACCTTTAAATTACACAACAATTCCATGTGAATCTGATAACTATAATGTGTAGACTTTCCCAGATACAGTTTATGTCATCCTGTCATCAGTCATAATGTCTCAGATGACAACCGAACTGACATCATATTCATTAAGTACCAACGCATATTTTCAACTGGTTCTATTACCGAAATATGGTTCCTTTCCCCCCACTTGTTTGATGTTCCCAGACTCTCTATGTTTAACAAAGGCTTTTCAAGAGTCCTTTAGTAGAGTCAGAGAGAGAGGGAAGGGAGAAAGGTATTTATGGGGGGGGGTCATAAACCTTACCCACAGGCCAACGTCATGACAGATTTTAACATGGTATCAATGTTCTCTTGTGGGCTTCCCCTAAAGGTGATCAAATTGTGGGTGCCACCATCTACTTTGACAACATGAGTTCCGAGGAGACAGCGGAGCTCCTTAAGACCTTAAACAAACACAAGGTTGGACTGAAACTACAGAACAAGGACAAGTCACCATGCCGCTCCCCCATGGGCACTCTGTCACCCTGCCGATCCCCAATGGGAACACTGTCGTATGAAGGGAAGGGAAGGTTTGGAGGCTCCAGCCAAGACAGTATCCTGGTATGTAGCTATGTTTACTGTGCAAGCAATTTTAAGTGTATTTACTTGTGTGATGGTGCGGCAAAGATTGGACTTTTACAGGATTTGAATAAACTTTTCAGTAGCTTTTATGTGAACACCAGGATTGGGGTCAATTCTATTTCACTTCCAGTTAATTCAGGAAGTACACTGGAATTCCAATTATCTTCAATGGTTTTATAACGAGGAACATTTAGAATTGTAATTAGAATTAGGTTTACTTTCGGAATTCACTGGAATTGAAATTGAATTGAACCCCAACTCTAGTGAACACAGCCTTCTTGAATACAGACTATACACATATCTTCTCAAATATACTTACTTCCATATCAAATGTTCATACTGTATATTTTCAACAATAGTATTATTACTCAATGTAATAAATTTATGAATTACTGCAATTACTGATTTCACCTTCTTTTGACGAGAACAGAGTGGGGATGATGAAGATTACAAGCGAATATATTCCAAGAAGATTAAGCCCCGACTGAAGTCTGAGGATCTGGCTGAGGGCGTGGACGTCCATACGGAGCGCCACAGCAGCACCAGCACTGATGGCAGCACGATCACCACTATCACCCGTCGCATCACTACCTACTCTGTAGACATGCCAGGGGGTGTGGACGAGCAGCTTGAGCTCACCGGCACAGAGTTCAAAGGGAAACGATACGAGCAGTCAGAAGGGGACAGTTCGTCTCAAATCCGAGTTTTACACGGAAGCGGAAGCTCTTCAGGTATAGGAGGTGGATTGGAGGGGGGTGATTTTGAACTAGGAGGTGATGGGGTTTCCTTCACTGGGCCGCATGTAACTAGCTCTTCTGAGAAGCACTGGAGCACTGGAGGGGTGAAGACCACCACTGTTACGAGGGAGATAGAGGGGGGAGATGGTGGAGCAGCAGGGATCAGATTCAAAGGACCTAGCTTTGGAATGTCGGGGGTGAAGGGTCAGCAGGGAGACGGGAGATTTCAGGTTTCAGGTGACTCAGCTGACTACCAGGCAGGATCAGTCAATGTCACGGTCCCTGGAAGAACAACAAATATTTCCTCCAGCTCCATAGCAATGGGTAAAGGGGAGGTGAGAGGAGTAGACGTTAATTTGCCTGGTAGAGGCAGTGCAGACTGGCAGGGTAGGGTCGGAGGTTCAGTACCGGGAATAACCATTAGTGATCAACAGATGAAAGCGTCTGGGAGCGTAGGTCACTCCGGAGGCAACCAGGGTGGGGTTTCCTTACCCAGCATGCCAGGCATTGATACAGGGTTGAATGGAGACAAGATATCAAAAGACATAAGAGCGCCAAAACTTGACATCAATACCCCAGGCATAAAGGAGTCTGGCTCAGTGAAAATGTCTGTAAAAGGACCGTCAGTAAAAGGAACAACCATTGAAAATGAAAGCAAACTTAAAGGTGGCATCAAAATGCCATCATTGGGACTGAACACTGCAGGTACAGAAAGCGATGGAGATGTTAAACTACCGAAAGTGAAGTGTAGTGTAGATGTTTCGGTTCCTGGAGTAGATGTAGATGTATCAGGCCCATCTATGAATGTTAAAGAAGGAAAGAAGATAGGTGGTATTGATATCAAAACACCTAAAGTAGACATTAAAGTTTCAGGTGTTGATGTTCATGATCCAGAAGGCGGTTTCAAGATACCCAAAGTAAAGATGCCATCATTTGGAATCAAAGGAGCGGGACGTGAGGGTCCTGATGTCGATGTCAACCTACCAAAAACTGACATTGGCATCAAGGCTCCCAAAGTAGAAATTGAAGGTCCAGAACTTTACATTGAAGGCCCAGATGGTAAAATCAAAGGGTCAAAATTCAAGATGCCGACAATATCAGGACCAACAATCTCAATGCCTGACGTGGACTTCAATCTGAAAGGTCCAAAGATGAAAGGAGATTTTGATGTGTCAGGGCCCAAGATAGAAGGAGACCTCAAATCACCCAAAGTAGACATTGAAGGTCCAGATGTTGACATTGAAGGTTCAGGAGGATTTAAGATGCCAAAGATGAAGATGCCATCATTTGGAATCAAAGGAACTAAACGGGAGGGAGATGTGGATGTCAAACTACCTAAAGGTGACATCGAAATAAAGGGACCTAATGTTAACATCAAAGGTCCAGAACTTGACATCGAAGGCCCTGATGGAAAAATCAAGGGCCCACAATTCAAGATGCCATCAATGTCAGGACCAAAGATCCCAATGCCTGATATGGACATCAATCTTAAAGGGCCAAAGCTAAAGGGTGATGTCAATGTGTCAGTGCCAAAGATAAAAGGAGATACAACAGCTCCCAAAGTAGACATTGAAGGTCCAGATGTTGACATTGAAGGTTCAGGACGATTTAAGATGCCAAAGATGAAGATGCCGTCATTTGGAATCAAGGGACCTCCACTGGAGGTTGCGGATGTTGATCTCAACCTACCCAAAGATGACATTGACATCAAGGCTCCCAAAGTTGACATTAAAGGTCCATCAATATCAGGACCAAAGGGCTCCATGCCCGATGTGGACTTCAATCTGAAAGGTCCAAAGATGAAGGGAGATTTCGATGTGTCAGGGCCCAAGATAGAAGGAGATCTCAAAGCACCCAAAGTAGAGATAGAAGGGCCAGATCTTGACATTGAAGGTTCAGGAGGATTTAAGATGCCAAAGATGAAGATGCCATCATTTGGATTCAAAGGTCCTAAATTGGAGGGTCCAGAAGTTGATGTTAACCTGCCAAAAGCTGATATAGACCTCAAAGCGCCCAAATTAGACATTAAAGGTCCAGAACTTGACATTGAAGGCCCTGATGGTAACATCAAAGGGCCAAAATTCAAGATGCCGTCAATGTCAGGACCAAAGGTCTCCATGCCTGATGTGGACTTCAATCTGAAAGGCCCAATGGTGAAGGGAGATTTCGATGTGTCAGGGCCCAAGATAGAAGGAGACCTCAAAGCACCCAAAGTAGAGATAGAGGGGCCAGATCTTGACATTGAAGGCTCAGGAGGATTTAAGATGCCAAAGATGAAGATGCCATCATTTGGTTTCAAAGGACCTAAATTGGAGGAACCAGATGTTGATGTTAACCTAAAAAGAGCTGATATAGACATCAAAGCACCCAAAGTGGACATTAAAGCTCCGGAACTTGACATTGAAGGTCCCGATGGTAATATCAAAGGGCCGAAATTCAAGATGCCGTCAATGTCAGGACCGAAGATCTCCATGCCTGATGTGGACTTCAATCTGAAAGGTCCAAAGATGAAGGGAGATTTCGATGTGTCAGGAGACCTCAAAGCACCCAAAGTGGAGATAGAAGGGCCAGATCTTGACATTGAAGGTTCAGGAGGATTTAAGATGCCGAAGATGAAGATGCCATCATTTGGATTCAAAGGACCTAAATTGGAGGGTCCAGATGTTGATGTTAACCTACCAAGAGCTGATATTGACATCAAAGCGCCCAAAGTGGACATTAAAGGTCCGGAACTTGACATTGAAGGCCCTGATGGTAAAATCAAAGGGCCGAAATTCAAGATGCCGTCAATGTCAGGACCAAAGATCTCCATGCCCGATGTGGACTTCAATCTGAAAGGTCCAAAGATGAAGGGAGATTTCGATGTGTCAGAGCCCAAGATAGAAGGAGACCTCAAAGCACCCAAAGTAGAGATAGAAGGGCCAGATCTTGACATTGAAGGTTCAGGAGGATTTAAGATGCCAAAGATGAAGATGCCATCATTTGGATTCAAAGGACCTAAATTGGAGGGTCCAGATGTTGATGTTAACCTACCAAGAGCTGATATTGACATCAAAGCGCCCAAAGTGGACATTAAAGGTCCGGAACTTGACATTGAAGGCCCTGATGGTAAAATCAAAGGGCCGAAATTCAAGATGCCGTCAATGTCAGGACCAAAGATCTCCATGCCCGATGTGGACTTCAATCTGAAAGGTCCAAAGATGAAGGGAGATTTCGATGTGTCAGAGCCCAAGATAGAAGGAGACCTCAAAGCACCCAAAGTAGAGATAGAAGGGCCAGATCTTGACATTGAAGGTTCAGGAGGATTTAAGATGCCAAAGATGAAGATGCCATCATTTGGATTCAAAGGACCTAAATTTGAGGGACCAGATGTTGATGTTAACCTACCAAAAGCTGATATAGACATCAAAGCGCCCAAAGTGGACATTAAAGGTCCGGAACTTGACATTGAAGGCCCTGATGGTAAAATCAAAGGGCCGAAATTCAAGATGCCGTCAATGTCAGGACCAAAGATCTCCATGCCTGATGTGGACTTCAATCTGAAAGGCCCAGAGGTGAAGGGAGATTTTGATATGTCAGGAGACCTTAAAGCACCCAAAGTAGACATTGAAGGTCCAGATCTTGACATTGAAGGTCCAGATGGAAAAATCAAAGGGACAAAATTCAAGATGCCATCAATTTCAGGACCGAAGATCTCCATGCCTGATGTGGATTTCAACCTAAAAGGTCCAAAGATGAAAGGAGATTTGCATATGTCAGGGCCCAAGATAGAAGGAGACCTTAAAGCACCCAAAGTAGAGATAGAAGGGCCAGATCTTGACGTTGACGGTTCAGGAGGATTTAAGATGCCAAAGATGAAGATGCCATCATTTGGATTCAAAGGACCTAAATTGGAGGGACCAGATGTTGATGTTAACCTTCCAAAAGCTGATATTGACATCAAAGCTCCCAAAGTGGACATTAAAGGTCCCGAACTTGACATTGAAGGCCAGGACGGTAAAATCAAAGGGCCGAAATTCAAGATGCCGTCAATGTCAGGACCAAAGATTTCCATGCCTGATGTGGACTTCAATCTGAAAGGCCCAAAGGTGAAGGGAGATTTTGATATGTCAGGAGACCTTAAAGCACCCAAAGTAGACATTGAAGGTCCAGATCTTGACATTGAAGGCCCTGATGGTAAAATCAAAGGGCCGAAATTCAAGATGCCGTCAATGTCAGGACCAAAGATCTCCATGCCCGATGTGGACTTCAATCTGAAAGGTCCAAAGATGAAGGGAGATTTCGATGTGTCAGGGCCCAAGATAGAAGGAGACCTCAAAGCACCCAAAGTAGAGATAGAAGGGCCAGATCTTGACATTGAAGGTTCAGGAGGATTTAAGATGCCAAAGATGAAGATGCCATCATTTGGATTCAAAGGACCTAAATTGGAGGGTCCAGATGTTGATGTTAACCTACCAAGAGCAGATATTGACATCAAAACTCCCAAAGTGGACATTAAAGGTCCGGAACTTGACATTGAAGGCCATGATGGTAAAATCAAAGGGACGAAATTCAAGATGCCGTCAATGTCAGGACCAAAGATCTCCATGCCCGATGTGGACTTCAATCTGAAAGGTCCAAAGATGAAGGGAGATTTCGATGTGTCAGGGCCCAAGATAGAAGGAGACCTCAAAGCACCCAAAGTAGAGATAGAAGGGCCAGATCTTGACATTGAAGGTTCAGGAGGATTTAAGATGCCAAAGATGAAGATGCCATCATTTGGATTCAAAGGACCTAAATTGGAGGGACCAGATGTTGATGTTAACCTTCCAAAAGCTGATATAGACATCAAAGCACCCAATTTGGACATTAAAGGTCCGGAACTTGACATTGAAGGCCCTGATGGTAAAATCAAAGGGCCGAAATTCAAGATGCCGTCAATGTCAGGACCAAAGATGTCCATGCCAGATGTAGACTTCAATCTGAAAGGTCCAAAGACGAAGGGAGATTTTGATGTGTCAGGAGACCTTAAAGCACCCAAAGTAGAAATAGAAGGGCCAGATCTTGACATTGAAGGTTCAGGAGGATTTAAGATGCCAAAGATGAAGATGCCATCATTTGGATTCAAAGGACCTAAATTGGAGGGTCCAGATGTTGATGTTAACCTACCAAAAGCTGATATAGACATCAACGCGCCCAAAGTGGACATTAAAGGTCCGGAACTTGACATTGAAGACCCTGATGGTAAAATCAAAGGGCCGAAATTCAAGATGCCGTCAATGTCAGGACCAAAGATCTCCATGCCCGATGTGGACTTCAATCTGAAAGGTCCAAAGATGAAGGGAGATTCCGATGTGTCAGGAGACCTTAAAGCACCCAAAGTAGACATTGAAGGTCCAGATCTTGACATTGAAGGTCCAGATGGAAAAATCAAAGGGACAAAATTCAAGATGCCATCAATTTCAGGACCGAAGATCTCCATGCCTGATGTGGATTTCAACCTAAAAGGTCCAAAGATGAAAGGAGATTTGGATATGTCAGGGCCCAAGATAGAAGGAGACCTTAAAGCACCCAAAGTAGAGATAGAAGGGCCAGATCTTGACGTTGAAGGTTCAGGAGGATTTAAGATGCCAAAGATGAAGATGCCATCATTTGGATTCAAAGGACCTAAATTGGAGGGTCCAGATGTTGATGTTAATCTACCAAGAGCAGATATTGACATCAAAACTCCCAAAGTGGACATTAAAGGTCCGGAACTTGACATTGAAGGCCCTGATGGTAAAATCAAAGGGCCGAAATTCAAGATGCCGTCAATGTCAGGACCAAAGATCTCCATGCCTGATGTGGACTTCAATCTGAAAGGCCCAAAGGTGAAGGGAGATTTTGATATTTCAGGAGACCTTAAAGCACCCAAAGTAGACATTGAAGGTCCAGATCTTGACATTGAAGGTCCAGATGGAAAAATCAAAGGGCCAAAATTCAAGATGCCATCAATTTCAGGACCGAAGATCTCCATGCCTGATGTGGATTTCAACCTAAAAGGTCCAAAGATGAAAGGAGATTTGGATATGTCAGGGCCCAAGATAGAAGGAGACCTTAAAGCACCCAAAGTAGAGATAGAAGGGCCAGATCTTGACGTTGAAGGTTCAGGAGGATTTAAGATGCCAAAGATGAAGATGCCATCTTTTGGATTCAAAGGACCTAAATTGGAGGGTCCAGATGTTGATGTTAATCTACCAAGAGCAGATATTGACATCAAAACTCCCAAAGTGGACATTAAAGGTCCGGAACTTGACATTGAAGGCCCTGATGGTAAAATCAAAGGGCCGAAATTCAAGATGCCGTCAATGTCAGGACCAAAGATCTCCATGCCCGATGTGGACTTCAATCTCAAAGGTCCAAAGATGAAGGGAGATTTCGATGTGTCAGGGCCCAAGATAGAAGGAGACCTCAAAGCACCCAAAGTAGAGATAGAAGGGCCAGATCTTGACATTGAAGGTTCAGGAGGATTTAAGATGCCAAAGATGAAGATGCCATCATTTGGATTCAAAGGACCTAAATTGGAGGGACCAGATGTTGATGTTAACCTACCAAAAGCTAATATAGACATCAAAGCACCCAAAGCTGACATTAAAGGTCCGGAACTTGACATTGAAGGTCCTGATGGTAAAATCAAAGGGCCGAAATTCAAGATGCCGTCAATGTCAGGACCAAAGATGTCCATGCCAGATGTAGACTTCAATCTGAAAGGTCCAAAGATGAAGGGAGATTTTGATGTGTCAGGAGACCTTAAAGCACCCAAAGTAGAAATAGAAGGGCCAGATCTTGACATTGAAGGTTCAGGAGGATTTAAGATGCCAAAGATGAAGATGCCATCATTTGGATTCAAAGGACCTAAATTGGAGGGTCCAGATGTTGATGTTAACCTACCAAAAGCTGATATAGACATCAACGCGCCCAAAGTGGACATTAAAGGTCCGGAACTTGACATTGAAGGCCCTGATGGTCAAATCAAAGGGCCGAAATTCAAGATGCCGTCAATGTCAGGACCAAAGATGTCCATGCCCAATGTGGACTTCAATCTGAAAGGTCCAAAGATGAAGGGAAATTTCGATGTGTCAGGAGACCTTAAAGCACCCAAAGTAGACATTGAAGGTCCAGATCTTGACATTGAAGGTCCAGATGGAAAAATAAAAGGGACAAAATTCAAGATGCCATCAATTTCAGGACCGAAGATCTCCATGCCTGATGTGGATTTCAACCTAAAAGGTCCAAAGATGAAAGGAGATTTGGATATGTCAGGGCCCAAGATAGAAGGAGACCTCCAAGCACCCAAAGTAGAGATAGAAGGGCCAGATCTTGACATTGAAGGTTCAGGAGGATTTAAGATGCCAAAGATGAAGATGCCATCATTTGGATTCAAAGGACCTAAATTGGAGGGTCCAGATGTTGATGTTAACCTACCAAGAGCTGATATAGACATCAAATCTCCCAAAGGGGACATTAAAGGTCCAGAACTTGAAATTGAAGGCCCTGATGGTAAAATCAAAGGGCCGAAATTCAAGATGCCGTCAATGTCAGGACCAAAGATCTCCATGCCTGATGTGGACTTCAATCTGAAAGGCCCAAAGGTGAAGGGAGATTTTGATATTTCAGGAGACCTTAAAGCACCCAAAGTAGACATTGAAGGTCCAGTTCTTGACATTGAAGGTCCAGATGGAAAAATCAAAGGGCCAAAATTCAAGATGCCATCAATTTCAGGACCGAAGATCTCCATGCCTGATGTGGATTTCAACCTAAAAGGTCCAAAGATGAAAGGAGATTTGGATATGTCAGGGCCCAAGATAGAAGGAGACCTTAAAGCACCCAAAGTAGAGATAGAAGGGCCAGATCTTGACGTTGAAGGTTCAGGAGGATTTAAGATGCCAAAGATGAAGATGCCATCATTTGGATTCAAAGGACCTAAATTGGAGGGACCAGATGTTGATGTTAACCTACCAAAAGCTAATATAGACATCAAAGCACCCAAAGCTGACATTAAAGGTCCGGAACTTGACATTGAAGGTCCTGATGGTAAAATCAAAGGGCCGAAATTCAAGATGCCGTCAATGTCAGGACCAAAGATGTCCATGCCAGATGTAGACTTCAATCTGAAAGGTCCAAAGATGAAGGGAAATTTCGATGTGTCAGGAGACCTTAAAGCACCCAAAGTAGACATTGAAGGTCCAGATCTTGACATTGAAGGTCCAGATGGAAAAATAAAAGGGACAAAATTCAAGATGCCATCAATTTCAGGACCGAAGATCTCCATGCCTGATGTGGATTTCAACCTAAAAGGTCCAAAGATGAAAGGAGATTTGGATATGTCAGGGCCCAAGATAGAAGGAGACCTCCAAGCACCCAAAGTAGAGATAGAAGGGCCAGATCTTGACATTGAAGGTTCAGGAGGATTTAAGATGCCAAAGATGAAGATGCCATCATTTGGATTCAAAGGACCTAAATTGGAGGGTCCAGATGTTGATGTTAACCTACCAAGAGCTGATATAGACATCAAATCTCCCAAAGGGGACATTAAAGGTCCAGAACTTGAAATTGAAGGCCCTGATGGTAAAATCAAAGGGCCGAAATTCAAGATGCCGTCAATGTCAGGACCAAAGATTTCCATGCCAGATGTAGATTTCAATCTGAAAGGTCCAAAGATGAAGGGAGATTTTGATGTGTCAGGAGACCTCAAAGCACCCAAAGTAGAAATAGAAGGGCCAGATCTTGACATTGAAGGTTCAGGAGGATTTAAGATGCCAAAGATGAAGATGCCATCATTTGGATTCAAAGGACCTAAATTGGAGGGTCCAGATGTTGATGTTAACCTACCAAAAGCTGATATAGACATCAACGCGCCCAAAGTGGACATTAAAGGTCCGGAACTTGACATTGAAGGCCCTGATGGTAAAATCAAAGGGCCGAAATTCAAGATGCCGTCAATGTCAGGACCAAAGATCTCCATGCCCGATGTGGACTTCAATCTGAAAGGTCCAAAGATGAAGGGAGATTTCGATGTGTCAGAGCCCAAGATAGAAGGAGACCTCAAAGCACCCAAAGTAGAGATAGAAGGGCCAGATCCTGACATTGAAGGTTCAGGAGGATTTAAGATGCCAAAGATGAAGATGCCATCATTTGGATTCAAAGGGCCTAAATTGGAGGGACCAGATGTTGATGTTAACCTACCAAAAGCTGATATAGACATCAAAGCACCCAAAGTGGACATTAAAGGTCCGGAACTTGACATTGAAGGCCCAGATGGAAAAATCAAAGGGCCGAAATTCAAGATGCCGTCAATGTCAGGACCAAAGATCTCCATGCCCGATGTGGACTTCAATCTGAAAGGTCCAAAGATGAAGGGAGATTTCGATGTGTCAGGGCTCAAGATTGAAGGAGACCTCAAAGCACCCAAAGTAGAGATAGAAGGGCCAGATCTTGACATTGAAGGTTCAGGAGGATTTAAGATTCCAAAGTTGAAGATGCCATCATTTGGATTCAAAGGACCTAAATTTGAGGGACCAGATGTTGATGTTAACCTACCAAGAGCTGATATAGACATCAAATCTCCCAAAGGGGACATTAAAGGTCCAGAACTTGAAATTGCAGGCCCTGATGGTAAAATCAAAGGGCCGAAATTCAAGATGCCGTCAATGTCAGGACCAAAGATCTCCATGCCTGATGTGGACTTCAATCTGAAAGGCCCAAAGGTGAAGGGAGATTTTGATATTTCAGGAGACCTTAAAGCACCCAAAGTAGACATTGAAGGTCCAGTTCTTGACATTGAAGGTCCAGATGGAAAAATCAAAGGGCCAAAATTCAAGATGCCATCAATTTCAGGACCGAAGATCTCCATGCCTGATGTGGATTTCAACCTAAAAGGTCCAAAGATGAAAGGAGATTTGGATATGTCAGGGCCCAAGATAGAAGGAGACCTTAAAGCACCCAAAGTAGAGATAGAAGGGCCAGATCTTGACGTTGAAGGTTCAGGAGGATTTAAGATGCCAAAGATGAAGATGCCATCATTTGGATTCAAAGGACCTAAATTGGAGGGTCCAGATGTTGATGTTAATCTACCAAGAGCAGATATTGACATCAAAACTCCCAAAGTGGACATTAAAGGTCCGGAACTTGACATTGAAGGCCCTGATGGTAAAATCAAAGGGCCGAAATTCAAGATGCCGTCAATGTCAGGACCAAAGATCTCCATGCCCGATGTGGACTTCAATCTCAAAGGTCCAAAGATGAAGGGAGATTTCGATGTGTCAGGGCCCAAGATAGAAGGAGACCTCAAAGCACCCAAAGTAGAGATAGAAGGGCCAGATCTTGACATTGAAGGTTCAGGAGGATTTAAGATGCCAAAGATGAAGATGCCATCATTTGGATTCAAAGGACCTAAATTGGAGGGTCCAGATGTTGATGTTAACCTGCCAAAAGCTGATATAGACATCAACGCGCCCAAAGTGGACATTAAAGGTCCGGAACTTGACATTGAAGGCCCTGATGGTAAAATCAAAGGGCCGAAATTCAAGATGCCGTCAATGTCAGGACCAAAGATCTCCATGCCCGATGTGGACTTCAATCTCAAAGGTCCAAAGATGAAGGGAGATTTCGATGTGTCAGGGCCCAAGATAGAAGGAGACCTCAAAGCACCCAAAGTAGAGATAGAAGGGCCAGATCTTGACATTGAAGGTTCAGGAGGATTTAAGATGCCAAAGATGAAGATGCCATCATTTGGATTCAAAGGACCTAAATTGGAGGGTCCAGATGTTGATGTTAACCTGCCAAAAGCTGATATAGACATCAACGCGCCCAAAGTGGACATTAAAGGTCCGGAACTTGACATTGAAGGCCCTGATGGTAAAATCAAAGGGCCGAAATTCAAGATGCCGTCAATGTCAGGACCAAAGATGTCCATGCCCGATGTGGACTTCAATCTGAAAGGTCCAAAGATGAAGGGAGATTTCGATGTGTCAGGAGACCTTAAAGCACCCAAAGTAGACATTGAAGGTCCAGATCTTGACATTGAAGGTCCAGATGGAAAAATAAAAGGGACAAAATTCAAGATGCCATCAATTTCAGGACCGAAGATCTCCATGCCTGATGTGGATTTCAACCTAAAAGGTCCAAAGATGAAAGGAGATTTGGATATGTCAGGGCCCAAGATAGAAGGAGACCTCCAAGCACCCAAAGTAGAGATAGAAGGGCCAGATCTTGACATTGAAGGTTCAGGAGGATTTAAGATGCCAAAGATGAAGATGCCATCATTTGGATTCAAAGGACCTAAATTGGAGGGTCCAGATGTTGATGTTAACCTACCAAGAGCTGATATAGACATCAAATCTCCCAAAGGGGACATTAAAGGTCCAGAACTTGAAATTGAAGGCCCTGATGGTAAAATCAAAGGGACAAAATTCAAGATGCCATCAATTTCAGGACCGAAGATCTCCATGCCTGATGTGGATTTCAACCTAAAAGGTGCAAAGATGAAGGGAGACGTAGACATGTCTGTGCCAATGATTGAAGGTGACCTGAAATCACCCAAAGTAGATATTGAAGGTCCAGATGCTGACATTGAAGGTTCAGTAGGATTTAAGATGCCAAAGATGAAGATGCCCTCTATGTCTGGCCCCAAAATATCAATGCCTGATATTGATTTCAATCTCAAAGGGCCAAAGTTAAAAGGGGGAGTTGAGGGAGATATCAGTACACCCAAAGCTGAATTTGATGGATTGGATGTCTCAATTGAGAGTCCTGACATTACACCAAAGAAGTCTAAGTTCAAAATGCCAAAGTTTGGATTCGGAGGGCCAAAAATCAAGTCTCCTGAGGTTGATGTAAATCTAGCAAAAGCAGATATTAATGTCAAAGGACCGAAAGTTAGTGTTTCAGACCTTGAGCTTGATGTTGGGGCTACCAGCCCTAAGGTCAAAGGATCCAAATTCAAAATGCCAAAATTTGGATTCAGAAGCCCGAAGGTAGAGATACCAGATATAGATATTAACATACCTAAAGCTGATGTTGGCATTAAGGGACCCAATGTTGACATTAAAGTTCCGGAAATTGACATTGAATGCCCTGATGGCAAAATCAAGGGCCCAAATTACAAGATGCCATCAATATCAGGACCAAAGATCTCTATGCCTGATATGGACTTTAACCTGAAAGGTCCAAAGATAAAGGGAGATGTGGACATGTCTGTGCCAATGATTGAAGGAGATCTCAAAGCACCCAAAGTAGATATTGAAGGTCCAGATGTTGACATTGAAGGTTCAGGAGGATTTAAGATGCCAAAGATAAAGATGCCATCCTTTGGATTCAAAGGACCTAACCTGGAGGGGCCAGATGTTGATCTCAACCTTCCTCAAGCTGACATTGATATTAAGGGCCCCAATGTTGACATCAAAGGTCCAGAACTGGACATTGAAGGCCCAGATGGTAAAATCAAGGGGCCAAAATTCAAGATGCCATCAATAACTGGACCAAATATCTCCATGCCTGATATGGACTTCAACCTGAAAGGTCCAAAGATGAAGGGAGATGTTGATATGTCAGGAGACCTCAAAGCACCCAAAGTAGACATTAAAGGTCCAGATGTTGACATCGAAGGTTCAGGAGGATTTAAGATGCCAAAGATGAAGATGCCATCCTTTGGATTCAAAGGACCTAACCTGGAGGGTCCGGATGTCGATCTCAACCTACCTAAAGCTGACATTAACGTTGAAGGTCCAGAAATTGACATAGAAGGCTATGATGGTAAAATCAGAGGGCCAAAATTCAAGATGCCTTCAATGTCAGGACCAAAGTTATCAATGCCAGATATGGATTTCAACCTGAAAGGTCCAAAGGTAAAGGGAGATTTTGATGTGTCAGTCCCCAAGATCGAAGGAGACCTCAAAGCACCCAAAATGGACATTCAAGGTCCAGATGTTGACATTGAAGGTTCAGGAGGATTTAAGATGCCAAAGATGAAGATGCCATTCTTTGGATTTAAAGGACCCAACCTGGAGGGGCCTGATGTTGATATCAACCTTCCTGAAGCTGACATTGATATTAAGGGTCCCAATGTTGACATCAAAGGCCCAGAACTGGACATTGAAGGCCCAGATGGTAAAATCAAGGGGCCAACATTTAAGATGCCATCAATAACTGGACCAAAGATCTCCATGCCTGATATGGACTTCAACCTGAAAGGTCCAAAGATGAAGGGAGATGTTGATATGTCAGGAGACCTCAAAGCACCCAAAATAGACAATAAAGGTCCAGATGTTGACATCGAAGGTTCAGGAGGATTTAAGATGCCAAAGATGAAGATGCCATCCTTTGGATTCAAAGGACCTAACCTGGAGGGGCCAGATGTTGATATCAACCTTCCTAAAGCTGACATTGATATTAAGGGGCCCAATGTTGACATCAAAGGTCCAGAACTGGACATTGAAGGTCCAGATGGTAAAATCAGAGGGCCAAAATTCAAGATGCCTTCAATGTCAGGACCAAAGTTATCAATGCCAGATATGGATTTCAACCTGAAAGGTCCAAAGGTAAAGGGAGATTTTGATGTGTCAGTCCCGAAGATCGAGGGAGACCTCAAAGGACCCAAAATAGATATTGAAGGTCCAGATGTTGACATTGAAGGTTCAGGAGGATTTAAGATGCCAAAGATGAAGATGCCGTCCTTTGGATTCAAAGGACCCAAACTGGAGGGGCCAGATGTTGATATCAACCTTCCTAAAGCTGACATTGATATTAAGGGTCCCAATGTTGACATCAAAGGTCCAGACCTGGACATTGAAGGCCCAGATGGTAAAATCAAAGGGCCAAAATTCAAGATGCCTTCAATGTCAGGACCAAAGTTATCAATGCCAGATATGGATTTCAACCTGAAAGGTCCAAAGGTAAAGGGAGATTTTGATGTGTCAGTCCCGAAGATCGAGGGAGACCTCAAAGCACCCAAAATAGATATTGAAGGTCCAGATGTTGACATTGAAGGTTCAGGAGGATTTAAGATGCCAAAGATGAAGATGCCATCCTTTGGATTTAAAGGACCCAAACTGGAGGGGCCAGATGTTGATGTCAACCTTCCTAAAGCTGACATTGATATTAAGGGTCCCAATGTTGACATCAAAGGTCCAGACCTGGACATTGAAGGCCCAGATGGTAAAATCAAAGTGCCAAAATTCAAGATGCCTTCAATGTCAGGACCAAAGTTATCAATGCCAGATATGGATTTCAACCTGAAAGGTCCAAAGGTAAAGGGAGATTTTGATGTGTCAGTCCCGAAGATCGAGGGAGACCTCAAAGCACCCAAAATAGATATTGAAGGTCCAGATGTTGACATTGAAGGTTCAGGAGGATTTAAGATGCCAAAGATGAAGATGCCATCCTTTGGATTCAAAGTACCCAAACTGGAGGGGCCAGATGTTGATGTCAACCTTCCTAAAGCTGACATTGATATTAAGGGTCCCAATGTTGACATCAAAGGTCCAGACCTGGACATTGAAGGCCCAGATGGTAAAATCAAAGGGCCAAAATTCAAGATGCCATCCATATCAGGACCAAATATCTCAATGCCTGATATGGACTTCAACCTGAAAGGTCCAAAGATGAAGGGAGATGTTGATATGTCAGGAGACCTCAAAGCACCCAAAGTAGACATTAAAGGTCCAGATGTTGACATCGAAGGTTCAGGAGGATTTAAGATGCCAAAGATGAAAATGCCATCCTTTGGATTCAAAGGACCCAACCTGGAGGGTCTGGATGTCGATCTCAACCTACCTAAAGCTGACATTAACGTTGAAGGTCCAGAAATTGACATTGAAGGCTATGATGGTAAAATCAAAGGACCAAAATTCAAGATGCCTTCAATGTCAGGACCAAAGATATCAATGCCGGATATGGATTTCAACCTGAAAGGTCCAAAGGTAAAGGGAGATTTTGATGTGTCAGTCCCGAAGATCGAGGGAGACCTCAAAGCACCCAAAATGGACATTCAAGGTCCAGATGTTGACATTGAAGGTTCAGGAGGATTTAAGATGCCAAAGATGAAGATGCCATCCTTTGGATTCAAAGGACCCAAACTGGAGGGGCCAGATGTTGATGTCAACCTTCCTAAAGCTGACATTGATATTAAGGGTCCCAATGTTGACATCAAAGGTCCAGACCTGGACATTGAAGGCCCAGATGGTAAAATCAAAGGGCCAAAATTCAAGATGCCATCCATATCAGGACCAAATATCTCAATGCCTGATATGGACTTCAACCTGAAAGGTCCAAAGATGAAGGGAGATGTTGATATGTCAGGAGACCTCAAAGCACCCAAAGTAGACATTAAAGGTCCAGATGTTGACATTGAAGGTTCAGGAGGATTTAAGATGCCAAAGATGAAGATGCCATCCTTTGGATTCAAAGGACCCAAACTGGAGGGGCCAGATGTTGATGTCAACCTACCTAAAGCTGACATTAACGTTGAAGGTCCAGAAATTGACATAGAAGGCTATGATGGTAAAATCAAAGGACCAAAATTCAAGATGCCTTCAATGTCAGGACCAAAGATATCAATGCCGGATATGGATTTCAACCTGAAAGGTCCAAAGGTAAAGGGAGATTTTGATGTGTCAGTCCCGAAGATCGAGGGAGACCTCAAAGCACCCAAAATGGACATTCAAGGTCCAGATGTTGACATTGAAGGTTCAGGAGGATTTAAGATGCCAAAGATGAAGATGCCATCCTTTGGATTCAAAGGACCCAAACTGGAGGGGCCAGATGTTGATGTCAACCTTCCTAAAGCTGACATTGATATTAAGGGTCCCAATGTTGACATCAAAGGTCCAGACCTGGACATTGAAGGCCGAGATGGTAAAATCAAAGGGCCAAAATTCAAGATGCCATCCATATCAGGACCAAATATCTCAATGCCTGATATGGACTTCAACCTGAAAGGTCCAAAGATGAAGGGAGATGTTGATATGTCAGGAGACCTCAAAGCACCCAAAGTAGACATTAAAGGTCCAGATGTTGACATTGAAGGTTCAGGAGGATTTAAGATGCCAAAGATGAAGATGCCATCCTTTGGATTCAAAGGACCCAAACTGGAGGGGCCAGATGTTGATGTCAACCTACCTAAAGCTGACATTAACGTTGAAGGTCCAGAAATTGACATAGAAGGCTATGATGGTAAAATCAAAGGACCAAAATTCAAGATGCCTTCAATGTCAGGACCAAAGATATCAATGCCGGATATGGATTTCAACCTGAAAGGTCCAAAGGTAAAGGGAGATTTTGATGTGTCAGTCCCCAAGATCGAAGGAGACCTCAAAGCACCCAAAATGGACATTCAAGGTCCAGATGTTGACATTGAAGGTTCAGGAGGATTTAAGATGCCAAAGATGAAGATGCCATCCTTTGGATTTAAAGGACCCAAAGTGGAGGGGTCTGATGTTGATATCAACCTTCCTCAAGCTGACATTGATATTAAGGGGCCCAATGTTGACATCAAAGGCCCAGAACTGGACATTGAAGGCCCAGATGGTAAAATCAAGGGGCCAAAATTCAAGATGCCATCCATATCAGGACCAAAGATCTCAATGCCAGATGTGGACTTCAACCTGAAAGGTCCAAAGATGAAGGGAGATGTTGATATGTCAGGAGACCTCAAAGCACCCAAAGTAGACATTAAAGGTCCAGATGTTGACATCGAAGGTTCAGGAGGATTTAAGATGCCAAAGATGAAGATGCCATCATTTGGATTCAAAGGACCTAACCTGGAGGGGCCAGATGTTGATATCAGCCTTCCTAAAGCTGATATTAACGTTGAAGGTCCAGAAATTGACATTGAAGGGTATGATGGTAAAATCAAAGGGCCAAAATTCAAGATGCCGTCAATGTCAGGACCAAAGATTTCAATGCCAGATATGGATTTCAACCTGAAAGGTCCAAAGGCAAAGGGAGATGTGTCAGTCCCCAAGATCGAAGGAGACCTCAAAGCACCCAAAATAGACATCGAAGGTCCAGATGTTGACATTGAAGGTTCAGGAGGATTTAAGATGCCAAAGATGAAAATGCCTTCCTTTGGATTCAAAGGACCTAAACTGGATGGTCCGGATGTCGATTTCAACTTACCTAAAGCTGACATTAACATTGAAGGACCTGATTTTGATGTCAAAGGTCCAAACCTAGACATTGAAGGCGCCGATGGTAAAATCAAAGGGCCAAAATTCAAGAAGCCTTCCGTATCTGGACCAAAGATGTCCATGCCTGATATGGACTTCAACCTGCAAGGTCCAAAGGTGAAGGGAGATTTTGATATGTCAGGAGACCTCAAAGAACCCAAAGTAGACATCGAAGGTCCAGATGTTGAAGGTTCAGGAGGATTTAAGATGCCAAAGATGAAGATGCCATCATTTGGATTCAGAGGACCTAAACTGGAGGGTCCAGACGTCGATCTTAACCTATCTAAAGCTGATATTGACATCATGGTACCTAGTGTTGACATTTCACGTACAGATCTCGACATCAGAGGTCCTGATGCAAAGTTGTCAGGTGGTACCCTTGATATGGGAAGTCCCAGTTTCAGTATTGAAAAACCAGAGATCAAGTTTCCAAAGTTCAAAGGTCCCACATTTGGTATTAAGTCCCCAGAAGTTGAAGGTCCTGAACTGAATATTTCTCACAGAAAGATTGATGTGAAAGCACCTGAGGTTGACCTTAACCTAGGGGATGCAAATATCAAAGGACCTAAATTCAATGCACCAAAGATCCATATGGGAGGAAAGAGCCCCAAATTAGATGTTCATTTGCCAGAGGTTGACAGTAGTCTAGAAGCCCCTGATGTTGACGTTCATGTCAAAGGAAAGAAAGGCAAATTCAAACTACCGAAAATCAAAGGGAAAACAAAGAAACCTGATGTTGATATTGACCTTGAAACATCAGGTGTAGATTTAGATGTTGACTCTCCTGAGCTTCACCTGAAAGGAACAAAAGTAAAGAAACCCTTCTTTGGAAAACTTCATTTCCCCGATGTGGAATTTGATGTAAAATCTCCCAAAGTTAAAGGTGATGACTCTCTGTCTGGTGGCTTGTCATCTGGGAGCCTACAAGCCAACATTGGGGGCCCAGATGTAAACATGGAAGTCCCATATGTAAAAACTAAGTCTAACATTAAATTTCCAGGGATGAAAATCAAAGGGCCCCAGGTAAATGTCCCTGATGTTGATGTGAATGTGAACGGGCAAAATCTGAAAGGAGAGGCAAGCCTCTCAGGAGGTTTTAAAGGTCCTAAGACAGATATTGGAGGAGGAGTAGAAGTAGACTCAAATGTTTCAGGATACGTTGGACTACATTTCCCAGAGGGACATGTATCATTCCCCAAAATCAGTGTTCCAAAGTACCATGGACCAGAGATGGGAGTAGATGTTGATGCAGGGTTAGAAGCAGGGGCAGGAGCAGGGTTAGCAGTGGGGGGTGAGAAGGTTGATGTGCAGACTCCTTCGGTTAGTGGTAGAGTTAGTTCTCCGAGCCTGGAGTTGCACAGCCCAGACGTGAAGAACAGTGGTGGTAAAGTGAATGTGAAGATGCCAAGGTTCGGTTTTGGCAAGTCAAAAGCAAAGGGAGGTAGTGCAGCGGATCTAAGCTTCCAGGGGCCGGATGCAGAACTGGGAGCCGGTGGTAGTGGCGGCGTTAAGGGCTCCAAAGAGTTGAGTTTAAGTCATGGAGAGTTAGTAAGTGGCAAGTTGTCAGTAGAGGGAGGATCTGGGCTTAGTGTGTCCCCTAAGAGCAAGTCAGCCTCACTGGATCTTTTTAAGAAATCAAGGCATCGGTCTTCCTCTGTGGCGAGTGACGAGGGAGATCTGTCTGTATCTTCCCCCTCAAGTCACTTAAGTGCTGAGGGTGGCGACATCTCTGTAGATGTTGGGGGGGCCAAGGTGAAAGGAAAGAAGAGCAAGTCAAAGTTTGGCACCTTTGGTGGTTTTGGCTCAAAGTCAACGGGCTCATATGAAGTGACACTGGGTGAAGATAGTGAAGAGAGAGTAGAGGGAAGTGGTGGTGTATCTCTCCCCTCTAAAAAGTCGAGAATCGCCTCATCTTCCAGCAGCGACAGTGGGTCTAGAGGTGGTTTCCATTTCCCAAAACTTGAGTTTTCTATGTCACCAAAGAAATGAATGAATTGTTGAGGCTAATAAAAACTCTCTCATATACTACCCAATTATCTTCTCCATATACACAACAGCCCTATCTGCTCAAGAATTTAAAACTTGACAGATGAGTTCACATCTCATCTTAATGTAACAAACCGTGTTATTCCCTTTGGACTTTCTCCACACATTTTACTTATTACATATGGGGTACATGATATTGTTCAGACTACAATTTAACTGTAAATAAGATAAATCTGTATTGTAATATTAAGTATTGTCTTTTGTACATAGTCAAAATTTATTGAACATAAATCTCACCAAATTCATACCAATAGTGCCTCACATGTTTAGTCCCACTGTTGTATTGCATTCTGTTAAAATGCATTTTGTCAAGATTAGGTGTGGTATTTTTATATGCAGGGTTCTATTGCACAAAAAATAGTATAGATTCAATTGTTATTTTTAAGAAAAGTATGTTTATACACACAGCAAAAACAACAACTGCTATAACTACTTTTTGTTTTTATGTATGAAATGATTTACTTTTGTTTATGAAACTTTGGATATGTAATCGTTGCAGAAGCATATTTACTCAACATAAAGCCGTCCCTGCATACCAATGCAGTTAGAGACCATAATTGCAAATAAAAACAATGTTTCTGTTTACTAATAAACTCTATTTACTGTTGTTATTAATCTTTGAGAGAGAGCAGGCTTTTTTCTTTTTTTAACATCCAATTTGATTATTACAATTAGTACACCATATGCTGAAGAATCCATTTGTATTTTTGTACAATCAAGATATTTAGAAATGTAAAGAAGCAAATCATGCTTTTTTTATGGAGACATTCTCTCTCTCACCATCTCTCTATTTCTCTCCCTCACTGTCTCACTTAATGTAAGTCTCTGGTGTTTGGTTGTACTAAAGAAAATGTATGACTATCATGAATAAAAGAGTCATGCTATATTTGTACCTGTATAGCAAAATAAATATCTGCAAATGTCAATAACAGATAAAGAAAGAAAAAAATGTAATTTGCTTTTATTTGACGGAGTTTTTAATTAATTTGCATCTATTGTGTTTCATGTGTTTCATTGTGCAAAATAAATCAAATAAACGGTTAACATACCAATTGTCCCTGATTTTATTTTATATCACCGTCTTTATCATCCCCACCCTATTATTTAACAATGTCACGCCCTGATCTGTTTCACCTGTTCCTGTGATTGTCTCCACCCCCTCCAGCTGTCGCTTATTTTCCCCAGTGTATTTATCCCTGTGTTTCCTGTCTCTCTGTGCCAGTTCGTCTTGTATGTTTAGTCAAGGCAACCAGCGTGTTTTTCACCATACTCCTTTTGCTATTCTCTCTTTGAAGACGTCCCGGTTCTGACCCCTGTCTGACTCTGGATTTCTTTCCCACCTGCCTGGTCATCCTGCCTGCCCTGACCTTGATTCTGCCTGCCCTTTGTTACCTTTTGGAGTCTGAATTGGTTTTGACATTTTGCCTGTCCACGACCATTCTCATGCCTTCCCCTATTGGATGAATAAACATTGTAAGACTCCAACCATCTGCCTCCTGTGTCTGCATCTGGGTCTCGCCTTGTGTCATGATAAACAATTATATTATACAACCTAATGTGTTTAGACATATAACGGATACGTGACATGGAAAATACCACATGAAGGACTATGCTCTCAGGAAATCACACTGAGGCTCTCCTATAGAGTACAGAGAATTCAGCCACACCCTATGGAGTGTAGTGCACTTTCAGAGAACGGGGGGTGCCTTTGAGCGTGTCTATTTGGAGAGAGAGAACTTAACGGTGACGTTGAAATGGTTTTACAACAGTATTAATATTATTACGTGGCAAGAGGAGTAGGCAGAGTTGTGGTCAACTTATTGAGAAATAGCTTATAAGGCCTGCATCCCCTATTCCCTATACAGTGTACTACAGAGAGTGTACTACTGACTCAGTCAGTGAGAGGAAGCCTATTTTCATAAACTAACTTTTTTCTTTGAGACTCGATGTTGGGAGTTGCTTCAAATAACCTCAAAAGACTGATTTTTGTATTTAAATTGTCAGTGTGTTGTTAGATCACTATCAAACAACTGTACTCTTTACTAATTGGATGAGAGGGAGAGAGAGAGAGACAGATACTGAGAGAGAGAGAGACAGAGAGAGAGAGAGAGACAGAGAGCAGAGGGTTAGAGAGTGTGTGAATTATAAATGTGTTGCATTTTGATTATTTGCTGACTGATCTGTATTAATATTACTACATGTGGCAAGAGGAGTAGTCAGAGTTGTGGTTAACTTATTGAGAAATAAGAAATTCCCTGTAGCTCAGTTGGTAGAGCATGGTGTTTGCAACACCAGGGTTTTGTGTTCGATTCCCACGGGGGGCCAGCAGAGAAAACATTTTTTTTTGAATGAAATATATGCATTCACTAGTGTAAGTCGCTCTGGATAAGAGCGTCTGCTAAATGACTAAAATGTAAAATGTATAAGGCCTGCCATCTCCTATTCCCTAAATAGTGCACTGCTTTTGACAAGAGCCCTAATGGTCCTGGTCAAAAGCAGTGCACTATATAGGTGATAGGGTGCTATTTGGGACATATTCTGTATGTAGTATAGCTGTAGCCTACCATTGCCCACCCAGTGTTTTGGCAGGAACACAGGAAGTCTTCCCTGTTCCTGGTTGTTTGAATGTAATTGTTGTTGAGGCAGCGTAGAGGAAGGAACTCTTCAGGAATTTCCTTTAAAAGAGGAAAGTGCTTTTTTCCCTTTGTGAAGCCAAAATATTTGTCAGCTAAAGAGGACATTGGGAACTAAAACACAACGGAACATTTCATTGGAGACTTGTAGTAGTTTGTAGTAGTACTGGTTTACAAGACTTTTAGAAACTTCCAGATACCAAATAGTCGGTTAGAGAGGAAAATAAGACCGTCTGGATGCAATAACCAGCTGGATTCCTTTGACAGGTAAGAACTATGTTCTGTTTGAAGTTAGTGACTAGACGTGTAATGCTTGAGCTGCTTCACGAGGTGTAGATCAACACTGATCCGGGATAATCTTGACTTCTTTCGTTCTATAATTTTATCTAATAATATTTGTCACTGAGGATACTGATAATACTTAAATCATTATCGTGTTTAGGGTTTCTCTGACAGGAGCCTAAAATAAATTCCCATTGCCCTGTGTCCTTTCCCTGACTTGGCTTGGCCGTCCACCGTCATTAATAAACTCCCATTGCCCCGTGTCCTTGCCTTGGCCGTCCACCATCATTAATAAACTCCCATTGCCCTGTGTCCTTGCTTTGGCTTGGCTTGGCCATCCACCGTCATTAATAAACTCCCATTGCCCCGTGTCCTTGCCTTGGCTTGGCCGTCCACCATTATGAATAAACTATATTACTAAGTGTCTTAGTATTAATTCAAGGAAAAACCTCAGATGCAGGCCCAGACACAAACTGCACATTAAATGTAATTTTTTCATACATTTTTCCCTTCTGACGTTCAGAGTCCCACATGTCCCCCTATCCCCTATATAGTGTACTACAGAGAGTATAGTGACTCAGTCAGTGAGAGGAAGCCTATTTTCATAAATTAACTTTTTTCTTTGAGACTCGATGTTGGGAGTTGTTTCAAATAACCTCAAAAGACTGATTTTTGTATTTAAATTGTCAGTGTGTTGTTAGATCACTATCAAGCAACTGTACTCTTTACTAATTGGATGAGAGAGAGAGAGAAAGAGAGAGAAAGAGAGAGAAAGAGAAAGAGAGAGAAAGAGAGAAAGAGAGAGAGAGTGTGAATTACAAATATGTTGCATTTTGATTATTTGCTGTCTGACCTGCCTGGACTTCATGGATATGAACTCAACCAGAGCATACAGCATTCATACACATGGCACGTGTCTTGAACAATACCGAGAATATATTACAACATGTATTACAGAAATTACAGTTTGGTAAAAAATATTAGATATCATAGCTAATTCATAGCATTTCTCTGTACAACTTCTTTTGTCAAATACTAAAGACCGAGGCCGGGATTCAATTCCATTGGCTTTGTTAGCTATGCACCTTTCCAAGGCAATGTTTCCGCATCCACAGAGAAGCATCCACAGAGAAGCATTCACAGAGAAGCATTCACAGTAAATACTGCATATTACCTTTAAATGTCAAATGCGCTATAACGCAGATTGGATTGAATTCCAGGCTGAAACTTTCTCACACACACACACACACACACACACACACACACACACACACACACACACACACACACACACACACACACACATACACACACACACACACACACACACACACACACACACACACACACACACACACACACAGTCATTTTATCTTCATACTGTCGCATATTGGGAGAAACGGCAAGTGAGTAGGCTAGGTACAGCCAGCCTGTAACGCTCGTCGTTGAAGGGTGACCAAAACGCAGCGGGTAAAGTGCTCATCCTCTTATTTATTAAAGAAAACACTTAATCAACACAAAACAAACGACGAAAACAGTTCAGTAAGGTGCATAGACTATACTAGAAACAACCACCCACAAAACCCAGTGAAAACAAACACAACTAAATAGGGCCTCCAATTAGAGACAACAACAACCAGCTGCCTCTAACTGGAGGTAATTGACAAAACTCACATAGAACTAGTAAAGCTATATAAACATAGAAATAAGAAAACTAGAACCTAAACCCACAATACCCAACCACACAAAACAAACACTACCTGCCACGCCCTGACCAACTATAATGACAAATAACCCCTTTTACTGGCCAGGACGTGACAGTACCCCTCCCCAAAGGTGCAGACCCCGAATGCACCTCAAAACGAAACACACAAAAACAACCCCAAACCTAAAGGGAGGGAAGAGTTCCTGTGCTTCACCCCCCCTTCCCAATCCTCCCACCACGGAGGTGGCTCTGGCCGTAGCTCCTGTTCAGCAGACTCAGGGCTGCGCGGCATCGCTGGAGGCCCCGGGCTGAGAGGCGTCGCTGGAAGCCCCGGGCTGAGAGGTGTCGCTGGAGGCCCCGGGCTGAGAAGCGTCGCTGGAGGCCCCGGGCTGAGAGGCATCGCTGGAGACCCCTGGCTGAGAGGCGTCGCTGGAGGCTCCGGGCTGGGGAGCGTCTCTGGAGGCTCCTGACTGGGGAGCGTCGCTGGAGGCCCCGGGCTGAGAGGCGTCGCTGGAGGCCCCGGGCTGAGGGGCGTCGCTGGAGGCTCCTGGCTGAGGAGCGTCGCTGGAGGCTCAGGGCTGAGGAGCGTCTCTGCAGGCTCCGGACTGTAGGCCGTCTCTGCAGGTTCCGGACAGTTGGCCGTCTCTGTCGGTTCTGGACTGTAGGCCGTCTCTGTCGGTTCCGGACTGTAGGCCGTCTCTGTCGTTTCTGGACTGTAGGCCATCTCTGTCGGTTCCGGACTGTAGGACGTCGCCGGAAGCTCTGGACGGGGAACTGTCGCCGGAAGCTCTGGACTGGGACTGCGCACTGGAGGCCTGATGCGTGGGGCTGGCTTAGGAGGCGCCAGACTAGTAACCCGCACCACAGGGCTAGTGCGAGGAGCAGGAACAGGATGTACTGGACTGGGCAGGCGCACTGGAGGCCTGATGCGTGGGACTGGCTTTGGAGGCGCCAGACTAGTAACACGCACCACAAGGCTAGTGCGGAGAGCAGGAACAGGACACACTGGACTGGGCTGATGCACTGGAGGAAGAGTACGAGGAGCAGGATACACTGGGCCATGAACCCTCACCGGCAGTCTGATGCTTGCAACTTGCATCACCGGTCCTGGCTCAATGCTGGCTCTAGCATGACACCTGTGAGGAGCTGTCACCAAGCGCACCGTGCTGTAGCTGCGCACTGGCGATACCGTGCATATCTCCGCATAACACGGTGCTTGCTTGCTCCGTCGCTCCCCATAGTAAGCACAGGTGCTCCTTCGCGCCCTTTCCGCCAGTACCTCTCTCCGGAATCTTGCGTCAAGCTCCTCGCTTGATTCCTTGACTGGCTCCTCTTTGCTCCACGGCTCTCCCCTGTACGCCCAGGAAGTTAGGTCAGGGCTCCCCCCTGACTCAGCCCAACTTCCCGTATGCCCCCCCCAAAATGTTTTGGGGGGCTGCCTCCTCACCTGCTGAAATGGAGGATATAATGCCTCATACCTCCGTCATTCCCTCTTAGCTTCCTCCAGCTCCTCCTTCGGGCGCTGGTACTCCCCAGCCTGGTGCCATGGTCCTTTACCATCCAGGATCTCCTCCCATGTCCAGGACTCCAAATAGCTCTCTTGCTGCTCCTTCCTCCGCTGCTTGGTCCTTCTTTGCTGGGTGGTTCTGTAACGCTCGTCATTGCAGGGGGACCAAAACGCAGCGGGTAAAGTGCTCATCCTCTTATTTATTAAAGAAAACACTTAATCAACACAAAACAAATGACGAAAACAGTCCAGTAAGGTGCATAGACTATACTAGAAACAACCACCCACAAAACCCAGTGAAAACAAACACAACTAAATATGGCCTCCAATTAGAGACAACAACAACCAGCTGCCTCTAACTGGAGGTCATTGACAAAACTCACATAGAACTAGAAAAGCTAGATAAACATAGAAATAAGAAAACTAGAACTTAAACCCACAATACCCAACCACACAAAACAAACACCCCCTGCCACGCCCTGACCAACTACAATGACAAATAACCCCTTTTACTGGCCAGGACGTGACACAGCCGCTCATCGAGGTAAATCTTGGATGATAATGTCAGTAGCTAGCCCAGCTCTGGACTTCTGTCGTGTTGTGTCACGGGGATTAAAAACAATGATAATTGTACCTTTATTTAACTAGGAAAGTCAGTTAAGAACAAATTCTTATTTACAATGACAGTCTACCGGGGACAGATTTTTTTACCTTGTCGGCTTGGCAATTCAATCCAGCCTCTTTTTGGTTACTGGCCCAACGCTCTAACCACTAGGCTACCTGCCACCCCAGGTAGCCTAGTGATTAGAGAAGATGTCGTCCTTGACTCCTGCAGGAATAAAATTGGTAATTGAGGATAGTGCAATATATTCATTGGAGTTAATTGTATTAGTTTGCCTGCTCTTTATCTTGACAGCTTAACAGATAACACTGTTAGAATGTGGTATTGTTTGTTTTAAGGTAGGAAAATGTATCGATAATAAAGTGATATCATTACAATTCAGTTTCAGATCCATTGTATTTACAGTCTATTGCTTTTTTCAGATTCAGTTTTCAGCTTCAGTTTTATGTAGTTTAAGAGAACATTCTCACTTGTACACTTTCTTAGGCAATTCTATTACCGTTGGGTCACTAATGCTAGGTACTGTAACAGGTCGTCATTGTAAATAAGAATGTGTTCCTCTTGAATGTTATGGCAAAATGTATAGTTCTGCCTAAATAGACAAAAGTAATTATGTTTCCTGAGATGGCCATAAACAATAACTGGTAATGCTGGATAGTTCTAGAAATGTCTAGAAAAATCTTATAAATTGGTGAGGTGTAGTCACTTTTGAGGACACAACCTCAAGTACTTAGTACAAATATGAAAATAAATAAAGATATCAATCAAAACATCATATATATATATTGTTTTTTTCCCCCTATTTAACAAAAGTGGGGGAAATGGGCTTGAAATGACTTAACTGCTTTCTAAATATAACAGTAATCAAATCATAAACAACTTACTACAAGATTTAACCTGTCATTCAGGGCAGGTGGGGCAGATTCCCACCTGTTTTGAGCCCCAGCTGTTTAGCAAAACAATAACTGTTTTGTGCTTGTTTTGCATGTTGTTTTGGCATTAATACGTGTCACATATCAGTTTGCAAACAATGTAAAAAAATGACAAATTAATTAGTTAATAAAGCCACATACAAATATGGTCTCTTTTTGCTTTCTTGAGTAATGTAGCTCCAAAATGCAGGTGTTTCAACCTAGCTCAGTGCTTTCTGTGGTGTTGGGGGAACCAGCGGAAAATACGGAGCGTAGGGGTTGGTAATGTTCTGTAGTTGCGCTGTGATTGCCTCAGTGTTCTGTCACTCATAGGGACACTACGTCGCCGTAAAATCTACGGGGAGAAAATTCAAGCCCCTTGGGTGCTGCCATAGAGTTACATTAGAAGTGCCCATCCAAAAAGGCTCAAGATTATTGGCCACAGATAAAATTACATCATATCACGTTATATCTACAGTAGCTTTGATTGGACCGACCATGTCAACATCATACTTTCAAAATCTTAGCTAGCATGCTAGCAGTCCTCATCATGAATCAAGTCCACAATCTACTGGCAAATCCTTTTCAATCCTTGTCATATGACGAGAAATAATGAAGAGAAATTATAGATAAAATGTATCGGTGCTCATCGGCCATTGGACATAAACATTACACAACAAGTTGTAAATCGCAAATTCATCAAAGAGTGGTTTGGAAGGAATCAGTGGCTAACTGCAAGCATTGCAAAGCAATCACTAGCCTGCTATTCAGTGGAGTGGGTGTGTGGTCCAAATCTGTTTAACGGTCTCTTTTCCAAGCTTAAAAGGATAAACATTCAACATTGGCCATGCTGTCAATCCAGCATGACTTCTGCCGCTTTCAGAACACCTGGAAGCTCAGAACAGACTTCAGTGTTGAAGCTCGCATCCGCTACAAGACCATGGTGCTTGCCTATGGAGCTGTGAGGGGAACGGCACCTCCGTACCTTCAGGCTCTGATCAGGCCCTACACCCAAACAAGGGCACTGCGCTCATCCACCTCTGGCCTGCTCGCCTCCCTACCTCTGAGGAAGCACAGTTCCCGCTCAGCCCAGTCAAAACTGTTCGCTGCTCTGGCACCCCAATGGTGGAACAAGCTCCCTCACGACGCCAGGACAGCGGAGTCAATCACCACCTTCCGGAGACACCTGAAACCCCACCTCTTTAAGGAATACCTAGGATAGGATAAAGTAACCCTTCTAACCCCCCCCCCCCCTTAAAAGATTTAGATGCACTATTGTAAAGTGGTTGTTCCACTGGATATCATAAGGTGAATCCACCAATTTGTAAGTCGCTCTGGATAAGAGCGTCTGCTAAATGACTTAAATGTAATGTAAATGTAAGACAACTGGGAACTCTGGGAAAAAACAAGCTTCGACTGGGCAAATAAGTTTTAAACGGTCATCCAACTCGGCAATTCGAGCCTCTTTCTAGAGCTCTGACCTGAAGATCACTAACGTCATGATTTGACCTTGTGTTTTTCAGAGAATGCCAGACTTTGATGACAACATTTGCCCACGAAGGACCGCTGCGCCACCTTCCTGTTCAACTGAGCCCAGCACAACAAGGTGAGTCCAAAAATGTATGTACAGTACGCTGCTGCATAAATTATGTAATATGCAAGGGAGAAATGTATACTGTTGCTAAGAAAGTAGTACTAAGTATATGTTGTGTATTAAGCTGTTAGTAGCACATGTGCCACACCCTAATACTTTGGCCCATTTCCCCTCATAATTTAGCCTACTGTTCTGACTTGGTGGGGCACATGTAGCCTATAGCCTGTTTTAGAGAAATGTCATCATTGAATATTGTAAGGGCTTTCATTGTCTACTTATATGCCCACTATATTTATCCTGCAGTTCTGACTTCCTGTACAGGAAGAATACTGTAATAACGTCTGAACAAATAATTATATTGACTATGTCCGTCCTAGCTTGCTCATTAATTACTTATTCGAAATTATGGCTTGCCTCTTATCCACTTGTCGTCCCCTTATGCCATAGTTTGTACATCTCAATTGTCAGTAGAAACCACATTTGTCTAAGCAACTCAGCCATATCAGCTATGTTTTTTAAAAGGCAGTAAATGAGGCTGAATGAACTGTTTCACTGCCAGACAAGGCCCTGCTAATAGCCAGATGTAGCAGTGGTAAGGTGTTGGGACTGCCGTTTGTCACCGTTATACTCCAATTAATGTTGTGTAGATTTCATCCCTCTCTGACCAAGAGAAAGGGATCGAATTTCAATTCTACAAAATTATTTAATATCTTTTCATGTTGAGAGCTCTAAATCCGGCGGAGAATCACAGCAGGATGAAACGACGATTTCTGGATTTGTGTCACGTCCTGACCAGTAAAAGAGGTTGTTTGTTATTGTAGTTTGGTCAGGGCGTGGCAGGGGTGTTTGTTTTATGTGTTTCAGGGTTTTTGGTTTATGTTCTATGTTAGTATATTTCTATGTCCGTGTCTAGTTTTTCTATTTCTATGTTTAGGGTTTTTGTTTGACCTTCAATTGGAGGCAGCTGTTTCTTGTTGCCTCTGATTGGAGGTCCTATTTAGTAGAGGTTTTTCAGCTTGTGTTTGTGGGTGGTTGTTTTCAGTCTAGTGTTTTGTACCTGACGGAACTGTTAAGCTGTCGTTCGTTTCTTGTTTTGTTTACGTGTTCAATAAAAGTTAAAAATGAGCACTCAACCCGCTGCGCCTTGGTCTACTCCCTTCAACGGCCGCTACAATTTGCTAGACTGTCACCTTTCATATATAGTCTCCCAGGCTAGGTTTTGTCAGGAAAGGCCAGAAAATGTGACGTCTCTCCCTACGCAAATGTGGGGTGTGAAACCTGGCACTTGAATTCAGGTCCACTGACAGAGTGGTGGAGGAGAGCAGACAGGTGGGGCTTCCTGGCGCTATAAGGCACTGGACCCTACAACTTCCACAGAGCACTTGAAACTTTATTTAACTTGGCAAGTCAGTTCAGAACAAATTCAGATTTTACAATTACAGCCTACCCCGACCAAACCCCCTAACCCGGACGATGCTGAGCCAATTGTGCGTCGCCCTATGGGACTCCCGATTACGGCCGGTTGTTATACATCCCAGGATCAAACCAGGGTCTGTAGTGACACCTCTAGCACTGAGATGCAGTGCCTTAGACCGCTGCGCCACTCGGGAACCCTGTCGGAACCAGTCCAGAACCTCTCAAATAGGGGACTTAACATCTAAGATTGACTTACCTGTATCAATTTTGTATTAACTGTACAAACGGTCCTAATTTTACTGGACCCCAGGAAGATTGGCTGCTGCTTTGGCAGCAGCTAATGGGGATCCATAATGAAAACAAATACAAATAAATATAGGTTAAATAAAAGTCAGTGGAGAAAACATCACTTTATAGAAACATCACTTTGAATAGGTCAGTTCAGAACATATTTTATCAAGGAGGCGTGTAGCCTAATTGTGTTGTCCTTTGATAATTAGATCTCATCAATTAGTGTTGTAGCTAAGACCACTTGGGGTAATTATGAAAGGGTAACAATGTATCATGGTCTCGTGATTAAGACGTCTCCTGTGGACAAAAAATACATCCTTTTTATTTCGGAAAATTAGATCAGTAGGCTACAGTTGCTTAGGACTGACCGTTGATTTACAGGCCGGTTTCACACACAAGGATTAAGCCTCAGACTAAAATGCCTGTTTTGAGCTGTCTTAACTCAAAGAGACTTGCACAGACTTATCTTAAAATAGTCGTAGATTTAGCCTGTTCTGGATTAAACAAAGTCGATTGCAAGAGGGAGGATTAGAGCTACTCTAGGACTAAATTGAAGCTTAAATTAATCTTTCAAAAAGGCAGGTTTAACTTCTGCTTAGTGCTGTTTGTGAGGGAGCCTGGACTATTTGTAATGTCTAAATGAAGACCAACACGCACTACAGAGGACAGCCAGACCAGTACTTGTGAATAGGAGTAATCCATTAAATTATACTTTGATGAAATAGCTTTTCGAGACCGCTTTCGTATGTACAAAGAAAATGTATTGGAGATAATATCTTTGCTTGAGCCTAGAATTTCCTCTCTGTCTCAAAGAGGAAATTCTCTCCAAGTTCTGATCACTTTGAGGTTTTTGGCATCTGGAATCTTTCATCATGAAACTGGTGATTTGTGTGGTGCCAGTGACGCAACCTTGTGTAGAATAGTTCAAAGTCTGCAGGGGCCATTTTGTGAACTGAGGAGTCTCTACAATAAATATCCCTGATGCTGCTGGCCAAGCCAACTATAAAGTGCAATTCTGTGAATATGGGCACTTCCCAGGAGTGATTGGCTGGTTAGATGGATGTCATGTTCCCATGAAGTGTCCATCAACTCCTGATGCTGAGGAGTACCGTAACCATAACAACTGGTTTACCGTCAACTCCTGATGCTGAGGAGTACCGTAACCATAACAACTGGTTTACCTTCAACTCCCGATGCTGAGAAGTACCGTAACCATAACAACTGGTTTACCATCAACTCCCGATGCTGAGGAGTACCGTAACCATAACAACTGGTTTACCATCAACTCCTGATGCTGAGGAGTACCGTAACCATAACAACTGGTTTACCATCAACTCCTGATGCTGAGGAGTACCGTAACCATAACAACTGGTTTACCATCAACTCCTGATGCTGAGGAGTACTGTAACCATAACAACTGGTTTACCATCAACTCCTGATGCTGAGGAGTACTGTAACCATAACAACTGGTTTACCATCAACTCCTGATGCTGAGGGGTACCGTAACCATAACAACTGGTTTACATCAACTCCTGATGCTGAGGAGTACCGTAACCATAACAACTGGTTTACCATCAACTCCTGATGCTGAGGAGTACCGTAACCATAGCAACTGGTTTACCATAAACTCCTGATGCTGAGGAGTACTGTAACCATAACAACTGGTTTACCATCAACTCCTGATGCTGAGGAGTACCGTAACCATAACAACTGGTTTACCATCAACTCCTGATGCTGAGGAGTACTGTAACCATAACAACTGGTTTACCATCAACTCCTGATGCTGAGGAGTACTGTAACCATAACAACTGGTTTACCATCAACTCCTGATGCTGAGGGGTACCGTAACCATAACAACTGGTTTACATCAACTCCTGATGCTGAGGAGTACCGTAACCATAACAACTGGTTTACCATCAACTCCTGATGCTGAGGAGTACCGTAACCATAGCAACTGGTTTACCATAAACTCCTGATGCTGAGGAGTACTGTAACCATAACAACTGGTTTACCATCAACTCCTGATGCTGAGGAGTACCGTATCCATAACAACTGTTTACCATCAACTCCTGAGGAGTACCGGAACCATATCAACTAGTTTACCATCAACTCCTGATGCTGAGGAGTACCGTATCCATAACAACTGGTTTACCATCAACTCCTGAGGAGTACCGGAACCATATCAACTGGTTTACCATCAACTCCTGATGCTGAGGAGTACCGTAACCATAACAACTGGTTTACCATCAACTCCTGATGCTGAGGAGTACTGTAACCATAACAACTGGTTTACCATCAACTCCTGATGCTGAGGAGTACCGTAACCATAACAACTGGTTTACCATCAACTCCTGATGCTGAGGAGTACCGTAACCATAACAACTGGTTTACCATCAATGTTCAATGTATGCACTCCCAATTTAGAGTTTTCAAACATTGTTGCTCAGTTTCAGAGAGGAAACCAACAGCGTGTGCTCATACTTAACCTAATCAGGCTTAACATAGGTGTTCTCATTTAGGCTTATTTACCTTACTCCATGACTCCATAGTCTCCAACTAACTAAGCCACATTTAAGCCACGTTCATGAAAGATACTTAAATGTCCTAGTTTAACTAGTACACATTAAGGCCGAACTCCTGGCTTAATCTAAGCCCTGTCTGTGAAACTGGTTCTACATGTGTAAATGTGTTACTTATTGTAAAGTATTACACTTATTGAAAACTTCATCAGTGGAACCTTTCATTCTGAATACGTTACAGTATACGCAGCACAATGCTTTTGAACATGAAGTCTAGAATTTTAAGTTATTCAATGATATCTTACAGAGGGAGAATTCCTGTTTAATAATTTAATATCTGTGCCCCCTTGGATATAGTTAGATAGAAGGGGTATCAAGCAGAAACATAAAAAATAATGATCCTTGTACTCCACACGTGACCTGGACTCCCTGCTGTTACTTGCATATATTTAATATGCAGCATACAATGTATTATAGAGAAAACATATAAAACAAATCTTACTGCTCCTACTTACGGTAAACCACTTTTTCTATTTTGTGTAAAAGTGAATAAAAATGTACTGTATGATGGAAATGAAAGTCATAGTAGCATCAAATCTAAGGGGAGCTATGCTATATGACAGGGTTGGGGTAAATTCCATTTCAATTCCAGTCAATTCAGAAAGTAAACAAAATTCCAATTCAAAATGCTTCTCATTAAGAAGCACTAAAGAGAATCTGAATGTGAATGTCAGTGTAATTCCTGATTTGACAGGAATTGAAATGAAATTGACCTCAACCTTGCTCCATGAGAAGAGATACAGTTCTGTTGACTAGAGGCTTGAAAGATACAGTTAACATGATTTTTGAATGACTACCTCAACTCTGTACCACACACATACAATTATATATAAGGTCCCTCAGTCGAACAGTGCATTTCCAACACAGATTCAACAACAAAGACCAGGGAGGTTTTTCACTGCCTCACAAAGAAGGGCACTTATTGGTAGATGGGTAAAAACAACAAAAGAAGACGTTGAATATCCCTTTGATCATGGTGAAGTTATTAATTACACTTGGATGGTGTACCAATACACATAGTCACTACAAAGATAGACGCGTCCTTCCTAACTCAGATACGTGAGAGGAAGGAAACCGCTCAGCGATTTCACCATGAGGCCAATGGTGACTTTAAAACAGTTACAGAGTTTAATGGTTGTGATAGGAGAAAACTGAGGATGGATGAACAACATTGTAGTTACTCCACAATACTAACTTACATTTACATTTGAGTCATTTGAGTCATAAATGACAGAGTGAAAAGAATGAAGCCTGTACAGAATACAAAATATTTAAAAACATGCATCCTGCTTGCAAAAAGGCACTAAAGTAAAACTGCAAAAGATGTGGCAAAATGTTTTACTTTATGGACTGAATACAAAGCGTTATGTTTAGGGCAACTCCAACACAACCCATCACTGAGTACCACTCTTCATATTTTCAAGCATGGTGGTGGCTGCATCATGTTATAGGTATGCTTGTCATCGGCAAGGACTAGGGAGTTTTTCATGATAAAAAGAAACGGAATATAGCTAAGAACTGGCAAAATCCAAGACGAAAATCAGGTTCAGTCTGCTTTCCAACAGACACTGGGACACAAATTCACCTTTCAGCAGGAACTAAAACACAAGGCCAAATAGACAACAGAGTTGCTTACCAAGATGACATTGAATGTTCCGTAGTTGCATAGTTATAGTTTTGATTTACAGTTGAAGTCGGAAGTTTACATACACTTAGGTTGGAGTCATTAAAACTCGTTTTTCAACCACTCCACACATTTCTTGTTAACAAACTATAGTTTTGGCAAGTTGGTTAGGACATCTACTTTGTGCATGACACAAGTCATTTTTCCAACAATTGTTTACAGACAGATTATTTCACTTATAATTCACAGGATCACAATTCCAGTGGGTCAGAAGTTTACATACACTATGTTGACTGTGCCTTTAAACAGCTTGGAAAATTCCAGAAAATGATGTCATGGCATTAGAAGCTTCTGATAGGCTAATTGACATCATTTGAGTCAACTGGAGGTGTACCTGTGGATATATTTCAAGGCCTACCTTCAAACTCAATGCCTCTTTGCTTGACATCATGGGAAAATCTAAATAAATCAGCCAAGACCTCGGAAAGAAAATTGTAGACCTCCACAAGTCTGGTTCATCCTTGGGAGCAATTTCCAAACAACTGAAGGTACCACGTTCATCTGTACAAACAATAGTACGCAAGTATAAACACCATAGGACCACACAGCCGTCATACCGCTCAAGAAGGAGACGCGTTCTGTCTGCTAGAGATGAACGTACTTTGCAAATCAATGCAAATCAATCCCAGAACAATAGCAAAGGTCCACGGTCAAACAACCATCCCTCATCACTGTCAAACGCTCCCTAAAATACTTCTGCGAGCAGGCCTTTCTAATCAACCTGGCCCGGGTTTCCTGGAAGGATATTGACCTTATCCTGTCAGTAGAGGATGCCTGGTCGTTCTTTAAAAGTAATTTCCTCACCATCTTAAGTAAGCATGTCCCTTTCAAAAAATGTATAACTAAAAACAGATACAGCCCTTGGTTCACTCCAGACCTGACTGCCCTTGACCAGCACAAAAACATCTTGTGGCGTACTGCATTAGCATCGAATAGTCCCTGTGATATGCAACTTTTCAGGGAAGTTAGGAACCAATACACACAGTCAGTTAGGCAGCAAAGGCTAGCTTTTTCTAACAGAAATTTGCATCCAGTAGCTCTAACTCCAAAAAGTTTTGGGACACTGTAAAGTCCATGGAGAATAAGAGCACCTCGTCCCAGCTGCCCACTGCACTGAGGCTAGGTAACACTGTCACCACTGATAAATCCACGATAATCGAGAATTTCAATAAGCACTTCTCTACGGCTGGCCATGCTTTCCTCTTAGCTACCCCAACCCCGGCCAACAGCTCCGCACCCCCCGCAGCTATTTGCCCAAGCCTCCCCACTTCTCCTTCACCCAAATCCAGATAGCAGATGTTCTGAAAGAGCTGCAAAACCTGGACCCGTATAAATCAGCTGGGCTAGACAATCTGGACCCTCTCTTTCTAAAATTATCCGCATCCATTGTTGCAACCCCTATTACCAGTCTGTTCAACCTCTCTTTCATATTGTCCGAGATCCCTAAAGATTGGAAAGCTTCCGCGGTCATCCCCCTCTTCAAAGGGGGTGACACTCTAGACCCAAACTGTTACAGACCTATATCCATCCTGCCCTGCCTTTCTAAAGTCTTCAAAAGCCAAGTTAATATACAAATCACCTACCATTTCGAATCCCACTGAACCTTCTCCTCTGTGCAATCCGGTTTCCGAGCCAGTCACGGGTGCACCTCAGCCACACTGAAGGTACTAAATGATATCATAACCGCCATCGATAAAAGACAGTACTGTGCAGCCGTCTTCATCGACCTGGCCAAGGCTTTCGACTCTGTCAGTTACCGTATTCTTATCGGCAGACTCAACAGCCTTGGTTTCTCAAATGACTGCCTCGCCTGGTTTACCAACTACTTCTCAGATAGAGTTCAGTGTGTCAAATCGGATGACCTGTTGTCCGGACCTCTGGCAGTCTCTGTGGGGGTACCACAGGGTTCAATTCTCGGGCCGACTCTTTTCTCTGTATATATCAACGATGTCGCTCTTGCTGCTGGTGATTCCCTGATCCACCTCTACGCAGACGACACCATTCTGTATACATCTGGCCATTCTTTGGACACTGTGTTAACAAACCTCCAAACGAGCTTCAATGCCATACAACTCTCCTTCCGTGGCCTCCAACTGCTCTTAAACGCTAGTAAAACTAAATGCATGCTCTTCAACCATTCACTGCCCCCACCCAGCTGCTCGACTAGCATCACTACTCTGGACGGTTCTGATTTAGAATATGTGGACAACCACAAATACCTAGGTGTCAGCTAGACTGTAAACTCTCCTTCCAGACTCATATTAAACATCTACAATCCAAAATTAAATCTAGAATCAGCTTCCTGTTTCGCAACAAAGCCTCCTTCACTCACACTGCCAAACATACCCTTGTAAAACTGACTATCCTACCGATCCTCGACTTCTCTGCGATGTCATTCACAAAATAGCCTCCAACACTCTACTCAGCAAATTGGATGCAGTCTATCACAGTGCCATCCATTTTGTCACCAAAGTGCCATATACCACCCACCACTGCGACCTGTATGCTCTCGTCGGCTGGCCCTCGCTACATATTCATCGCCAGACCTACTGGCTCCAGGTCATCTATAAGTCTTTGCTAGGTAAAGCTCCGCCTTATCTCAGCTCACTGGTCACGATAACAACACCCACCCGTAGCACGAGCTCCAGCAGGTATATCTCACTGATCATCCCCAAAGCCAACACCTGCTTTGGCCGCCTTTCCTTCCAGTTCTCTGCTGCCAATGACTGGAACGAATTGCAGAAATCGCTGAAGTTGGAGCCTTATATTTCCCTCACTAACTTTAAACATCAGCTATCTGAGCAGCTAACTGATCGCTGCAGCTGTACATAGCCCATCTGTAAATAGCCCATCCAATCTACCTACCTCATCCCAATATTGTTTTTTAAATGTATTTTTCTGCTCTTTTGCACACCAGTATTTCTACTTGCACATCATCATCTGCACATCTATCACTCCAGTGTTAATTTGCTAAATTGTAATTTCTTTGCTACTATGGCCTATTTATTGTCTATCCTCCTCAAGCCATTTGCACACACTGCATATAGACTTATTTTTTCGTATTGTGTTATTGACTGTACGCTTGTTTATTCCATGTGTAACTCTGTGTTGTTGTTTGTGTAGCAGTGCTTGCTTTATCTTGGCCAGGTCGCAGATGTAAATGACAAATTGTTCTCAACTGGCCTACCTGGGTAAATAAAGGTGAAAAAAAAAAACTGCCATAAAAAATCCAGACTACGGTTTGCAACTTCACATGTGTCACAAAATAAGTCGTACTCTTCGGCGAAAATGTCAGACAGGAGAGAGAAGGACCAAGACGCAGCGGAAGTGTGGACACTCATTCTTTTAATTGGTAAATGAAAAAAAGCATCCACAGGGAAAACAAAACAATGAACGGTACTCACGATTTACAACAGTTCTGCAGGCTATGAAACGCAGTGCAAAAACAATTCCCCACCACCCCAAAGACAAACACACACACCTATATAGGACTTCCAATCAAAGGCAACTATACACACCTGCCTTCAATTGGAAGTCCCAATCATCAACCCAACATTTAACAAACACAAACCCCCTGCCACATCCTGACCAAGACTAAGCAAAATGCCCTCTGCTGGTCAGGACGTGACAACATGGGGACAAAGATCGTACTTTTTGGAGAAATGTCCTCTGGTCTGATGAAACAAAAATAGAACTGTTTGGCCATAATGACCATCGTTATGTTTGGAGGAAAAAGGGAGAAAATTGTATGCCGAAGAACACCATCCCAACAGTGAAGCACGGGGGTGGCAGCATCATGTTGTGGGGGTGCTTTGCTGCAGGAGGGACTGGTGCACTTCACAAAATAGATGGCATGTTGATAAAAATTATGTGGATATATTGAAGCAACATCTCAAGACATCAGTCAGGAAGGTAAAGCTTAGTCGCAAATGGGTCTTCCAAATGGACAATGACCCCAAGCATACTTCCAAAGTTGTGGCAAAATGGCTTAAGGACAACAAAGTCAAGGTATTGGAGTGGCCATCACAAAGCCCTGACCTCAATCCTATAGAAAATGTGTGGGCAGAACTGAAAAAGTGTGTGTGAGCAAGGAGGCCTACAAACCTGACTCAGTTACACCAGCTCTGTCAGGAGGAATGGGCCAAAATTCACCCAACTTAATGTGGGAAGCTTTTGGAAGGCTACCCGAAATGTTTGACCCAAGTTAAACTATTTAAAGGCAATGCTACCAAATACTATTTGAGTGTATGTAAACTTCTGATCCACTGGGAATGTGATGAAATAAATAAAACCTGAAATAAATCATTCTCTCTACTATTATTCGGACATTTCACATTCTTAAAATAAAGTGGTGATCCTAACTGACCTAAGACAGGGAATTTTTACTAAGATTAAATGTCAAGAATTGTGAAAAACTGAGTTTAAATGTATTTGGCTAAGGTGTATGTAAACTTCCGGCTTCAACTGTAAATCTGCCTGAAAATCTTGATGGCTTTCTAGCAATGATGAACAACCAACTTGACAGAGCTTGAATAATTTTCAAAATAATAATGTGCTAACATTCTACAATCCAGGTGTGCAAATCTCAAAGCGACTTACCCAGAAAGACTCACAGCTGTAATCACTGCCGAAAGTGATTCTAACATGTATTGACTCAGGGGGTTGAATATTTATCAAGATGTGTTTAATTTTTTTAATATTTCTTCCATTTTGACCTTACATAGTATTTTGAGTAGATCATTGACAAAACATTTCAATAAAATCAATTTTAATCGCACTTTCTGACACAACAAAATGTGGAAAAGTAAAGGGGTGTGAATACTTTCTGAAGCCACAGTAAATATTTTAGAAGGGATAAAATATTAAAGGCTTAGACAAAATGATAATGAATCAAGGCTAAAACAATATGCCTTAATTCATTATAATTTAGTTTGAGCTTTTATTCATTTTAATTTAGATTTAGCTTTGATTCATTATCATTTAGTTTATGCTTTGATTCATTATCATTTTGTTTTAGACTTGATTCATTATCATTTAGTTTTAGCCTTGATTCATTATCATTTAGTTTTAGCCTTGATTCATTATCATTTTGTTTTAGCCTTGATTCATTATCATTTAGTTTTAGCCTTGATTCATTATCATTTTGTTTTAGCCTTGATTCATTATCATTTAGTTTGAGTTTTTATTCATTTTAATTTACATTTAGCTTTGATTCATTATCATTTTGTTTGTTTGTTTGTTTGTTTGTTTGTTTGAGAGAGAGAGAGAGAGAGAGAGAGAGAGAGAATTGTTTAATATTTTCTTGGCCCATCAGTATAACGGTCAACTGATGGCTCACAGCATATGAATAAGTCATTGAGTGTAGTGGCTACAAGAGCTGTAAATTCCTCCTCTCCTCTGTATATAAGGCTGAGCTACAAACATGGCACCCTGTTCCCTATTTGGTTCACTACTTTTGACCAGGGCCCATAGGACTCAGGTCAAAAGTAGTGCACTATATAGGCAATAGGGTGCCATTTGGGATGTAACCCTTTATATACAGAGCATGAGGCTAGGAGAAAGATGAGACACACCGCTGCAGCACATTGAAATCTACTGTCAACATTTCAGCAGGCTTTCTTTCCCTCTCAGAAGCATGTATGAGCAAGAAATCATTCATCTTTGCTGGTGTACAGTATAAAAGCATTCATATTTGAACGCACAGGAGCATATTGACAAAGGAAATTGCATACTGTAAATACTATATACTTTAGGTAAAACTTTACAATAAATTACCCTTTTTAAAATAACCGTCAATAACGTAACTATAAACCATTTATAAACGCTTTATAAAAGGTACCTTATTGTAAAGTGTTACCCACCATTAAAAGTATATATCTCCAGATACTGATATGGGATTATTGTAAAGTGTTACCCACCTTTAATAGTATATATCTCCAGATACTGATATGGGATTATTGTAAAGTGTTACCCACCTTTAATAGTATATACTGTATCTCCAGATACTGATATGGGATTATTGTAAAGTGTTACCCACCTTTAATAGTATATATCTCCAGATATTGATATGGGTTTGGGGAAAGCATATAACTTCTGATCTCAGTTTATGATTCATGGCGTAAAATATTTATGACAATCTCCACTGCCATACATATGTATTTGTTATTCAATCTATGCAATATAACGGTATTAATATATACAGTATGTTGACTAGGTTTGAATAAATACAGTATGTTGACAAGGTTTTAATAAATACAGTATGTTGACAATATATTAATATACACAGTATGTTGACAAGGCATTAATATATACAGTATGTTGACAAGGTATTAATATATATAGTATGTTGACAATATATTAAGATATACAGTATGTTGACAAGGTTTGAATATATACAGTATGTTGACAGTATATTAATATATACAGTATGTTGACAAGATTTGAATATATACAGTATGTTGACAGTATATTAATATATACAGTATGTTGACAAGGTTTGAATATATACAGTATGTTGACAGTATATTAATATACACAGTATATTGACAAGGTATTAAAATGCAGTATGTTGACAAGGTAATAATATATAGTATGTTGACAGTATATTAATATATACAGTATGTTGACAACATATTAATATTTACAGTATGTTGACAAAGTTTTAATAAATACAGTATGTTGACAAGATATTATATACAGTATGTTGACAATAAATTCATATATACAGTATGTTGAAAAGGTAATAATATATACAGTATGTTGACAATATATACAGTATGTTGACAAGATATAATTATATACAGTAGGTTGACAAGGTAATAATATATACAGTATGTTGACAATATATTAATATATACAGTATGTTGACAAGATATAATTATATACAGTATGTTGACAATATATTATATACAGTATGTTGACAAGGTAATAATATATACAGTATGTTGACAATATATTAACATAGAGTGCGTTGACAAGGTGTGACTGTCTGTGTCAAAATAAACCACATGAAATGCTTAAAGGGGCATTCTTTGGACTTCTAAATGAATTACATTGTTGTTGATTGAATCCGACATTTCCCCTTTAATGTTCTGTCCTTTGGTGATAATGTCATTAGTAGACCTCCTGTCCAGACAGTAACAACTATAATGTACGAGCGAAAATAACATATCACTATAGAAACCACAACTACAGAGCTATATAGCTCGTGGTCTGTCTGTGGCGTCCATATCTAACTTGGCATTAC
>NC_138299.1:101907500-102077500 GCF_965601325.2 Salmo salar | reverse complement strand
TTGTTACATTTTGAATGCTTAGCAGGACAGGAAAACGATCTTATTCACACACTTTTCAAGAGAACATCCCTGGTCATTCCTACACATGCTTCATTTGTAAATTATGTCTGTGTTGGAGTGTGCCCCTGGCTTTCCATAAATAAAAAAAACGAGAAAATGGTGCCGCCTGGTTTGCTTAATATAAGGATTTAGAAATTACTTATACTTTTGATGCTTAAGTATATTTTAGCAATTACATTTACTTTGAATACTTAAATATATTTAAAACCAAATACTTTTAGATTTTTTATCCATTTTACTGGGTTATCACTTTTACTTGAGCCATTTTCTATGAAGGTACCTTTACTTTTACTCAAGTATGACAATTGGATACTTTTTCCCCATGATGATTAACTATACAGTTCACCATGATGATTAACTATACAGTTACCATTGATTAACTATACAGTTCCCCATGATTAACTATTCAGTTCCCCATGACGATAACTATACAGTTCCCCATGATGATTAACTATACAGTTCCCCATGATTAACTATACAGTTCCCCATGATGATTAACTATACAGTTCCCCATGATGATTCACTATACAGTTCCACATGATGATTCACTATACAGTTCCCCATGATGATTCACTATACAGTTCCCCATGATGATTCACTATACAGTTCCCCATGATGATTAACTATACAATTCCCTATGATTAACTATACAGTTCCCCATGATGATTCACTATACAGTTCCACATGATGATTCATTATACAGTTCCCCATGATGATTCACTATACAGTTCCCCATGATGATTCACTATACAGTTCCCCATGATGATTAACTATACAATTCCCTATGATTAACTATACAGTTCCCCATGACTGACTATACAGTTCCCCATGATGATTAACTATACAGTTCACCATGATGATTAACTATACAGTTACCATTGATTAACTATACAGTTCCCCATGATTTACTATACAGTTCCCCATGACGACAACTATAGAGTTCCCCATGATGATTAACTATACAGTTCCCCATGATTAACTATACAGTTCCCCATGATGATTCACTATACAGTTCCACATGATGATTCACTATACAGTTCCCCATGATGATTCACTATACAGTTCCCCATGATGATTAACTATACAGTTCCCCATGATGATTAACTATACAGTTCCCCATGATGATTCACTATACAGTTCCCCATGATGATTAACTATACAGTTCCCCATGATGATTCACTACACAGTTCCCCATGATGATTAACTATACAGTTCCTAATGATGATTAACTATACAGTTCCCCATGATGATTAACTATACAGTTCCCAATGATGATTAACTATACAGTTCCCCATGATGATTAACTATACAGTTCCCAATGATGATTAACTATACAGTTCCTCATGATGATTAACTATACAGTTCCCCATGATTAACTATACAGTTCCTCATGATGATTAACTATACAGTTCCCCATGATGATTAACTATACAGTTCCCAATGATGATTAACTATACAGTTCCTCATGATGATTAACTATACAGTTCCCCATGATGATTAACTATACAGTTCCCCATGATTAACTATACAGTTCCTCATGATGATTAACTATACAGTTCCCCATGATGATTCACTATACAGTTCCCCATGATTAACTTTTCAGTTCCTCATGATGATTAACTATACAGTTCCTCATGATGATTCAGTATACAGTTCCCCATGATTAACTATACAGTTCCTCATGATGATTAACTATACAGTTCCCCATGATGATTCACTATACAGTTCCCCATTATTACCTATACAGTTCCACATGATAAACTATACAGTTCCCCATGATTAACTATACAGTTCTCCATGATTAACTATACAGTTCCCCATGATTAACTATTCAGTTCCCCATGATGATTAACTATACAGTTCCCCATGATGATTCACTATACAGTTCCCCATTATTACCTATACAGTTCCCCATGATAAACTATACAGTTCCCCATGATTAACTATACAGTTCCCCATGATGATTAACTATACAGTTCCTCATGATGATTAACTACACAGTTCCCCATAATTAACTATACAGTTCCTCATGATGATTAACTATACAGTTCCCCATGATGATTCACTATACAGTTCCCCATGATTCACTATACAGTTCCCCATGATGATTCACTATACAATTCCCCATGATTCACTATACAGTTCCCCATGATGATTAACTATACAGTTCTCCATGATGATTCACTTTACAGTTCCCCATGATGATTAACTATACAGTTCCCCATGATGATTAACTATACAGTTCCTCATGATGATTAACTATACAGTTCGCCATGATGATTCACAATACAGTTCCCCATGATGATTCACTATACAGTTCCTCATGATGACTAACTATACAGTTCCCCATGATGATTCACTATACAGTTCCCCATGATTAACTATACAGTTCCCCATGATGATTAACTATACAGTTCCCCGTGATGATTAACTATACAGTTCCCAATGATGATTAACTATACAGTTCCTCATGATGATTAACTATACTGTTCCCCATGATGATTAACTATACAGTTCCCAATGATGATTAACTATACAGTTCCCCATGATGATTCACTATACAGTTCCCCATGATTAACTATACAGTTCCCCATGATTAACTATACAGTTCCCCATGATTAACTATACAGTTCCCCATGATGATTAACTATACAGTTCCCCATGATGATTAACTATACAGTTCCCCATGATGATTAACTATACAGTTCTCCATGATGATTCACTTTACAGTTCCCCATGATGATTAACTATACAGTTCCCCATGATGATTAACTATACAGTTCCTCATGATGATTAACTATACAGGTCCTCATGATGATTAACTATACAGTTCCCCATGATGATTAACTATATTGTTCCCCATGATGATTAACTATACAGTTCCTCATGATGATTCACTATACAGTTCCTCATGATGATTAACTATACAGTTCCCCATGATTAGCTATACAGTTCCCCATGATGATTCCCTATACAGTTCCCCATGATTATTAACTATACAGTTCACCATGATTAACTATACAGTTCTCCATGATGATTAACTATACAGTTCACCATGATTAACTATACAGTTCCCCATGATGATTAACTATACAGTTCACCATGATTAACTATACAGTTCCCCACGATTAACTATACAGTTCCCCATGATGATTAATTATACAGTTCCCCATGATGATTAACTATACAGTTCACCATGATTAACTATACAGTTCTCCATGATGATTAACTATACAGTTCACCATGATTAACTATACAGTTCTCCATGATGATTAACTATATAGTTCCCCATGATGATTAACTATACAGTTCCCCATGATTAACTGTACAGTTCCTCATGATGATTAACTATACAGTTCCTCATGATGATTAACTATACAGTTCCCCATGATGATTAACTATACAGTTCCCCATGATGATTAACTATACAGTTCCCCATGATTAACTGTACAGTTCCTCATGATGATTAACTATACAGTTCCCCATGATGATTAACTATACAGTTCTCCATGATGATTAACTATACAGTTCACCGTGATTAACTATACAGTTCTCCATGATGATTAACTATATAGTTCCCCATGATGATTAACTATACTGTTCCCCATGATGATTAACTATACAGTTCCCCATGATTAACTGTACAGTTCCTCATGATGATTAACTATACAGTTCCTCATGATGATTAACTATACAGTTCCTCATGATGATTAACTATACAGTTCCCCATGATGATTAACTATACAGTTCCCCATGATGATTAACTATACAGTTCCCCATGATTAACTGTACAGTTCCTCATGATGATTAACTATACAGTTCCTCATGATGATTAACTATACAGTTCCTCATGATGATTAACTATGCAGTTCCCCATGATTAACTATACAGTAGCTACTAAATTAGCTGTGTAGTTACTAAACTCCAACTGGTACAGCTGCCCTTATAACTCACCTGGGGAGTAGTTCACTGGTACAGCTGTCTTTATAACTCACCTGGGGAGTAGTTCACTGGTACAGCTGTCTTTATAACTCACCTGGAGAGTAGTTCACTGGTACAGCTGTCTTTATAACTCACCTGGGGAGTAGTTCACTGGTACAGCTGCCTTTATAACTCACCTGGGGAGTAGTTCACTGGTACAGCTGCCTTTATAACTCACCTGGAGAGTAGTTCACTGGTACAGCTGTCTTTATAACTCACCTGGAGAGTAGTTCACTCACACAATCTACTCTACAGGACAAAGATACACAAACCACTAGAATATCTTAAAATTATTCAATGGACGTTATAGTCGTTATGCATGGTATCACAGACGACTTTGTGTTTTTGTGCAGATAAGGCTTCCAAAGCCGTTTGCTTTATTCCTGTGAGAATAAAAAAGTATATATTCAGTTTGACTCAACATGGTCTTCAGCTCAGTCAGCAGCAATAGAGACTTTAGTGCACTTTAATGTATTCATCCTGGGAGTTAAAGTGGTTACAGGAAGAACACCCATTACATCAGAGAGAGGAGAGAACACAGTAACAGGCAGACAGACAGGCTTTATAAAACAGACACAGAGAGAGGAGAGAACACAGTAACAGGCAGACAGACAGGCTTTATAAAACAGACAGAGAGAGAGGAGAGGACACAGTAACAGGCAGACAGACAGGCTTTATAAAACAGACAGAGAGAGAGGAGAGAACACAGTAACAGGCAGACAGACAGGCTTTATAAAACAGACAGAGAGAGAGGAGAGAACACAGTAACAGGCAGACAGACAGGCTTTATAAAACAGACAGAGAGAGAGGAGAGAACACAGTAACAGGCAGACAGACATGCCTTATAAAACAGAAAGAGAGAGAGGAGAGAACACAGTAACAGGCAGACAGACAGGCTTTATAAAACAGAAAGAGAGAGAGAAAGAGAGAATACAGGCAGACAGACAAGCCTTATAGAACAGTAAGAGAGAGAAAAGAGAAGGACAAATACATGAATATCAATTATCCACACTAGAGGATCAAAATATGACAGTTCTTATGAAAATAGTTTTTTTCAATTGTTCTCCAGAAACATAGTAATATCTCAGATTGTGATATTAAACTCCCACTCCCATATATCTTTTTTATGCTTTATCCGTTTGCTAGTTCATCTCTGGCATATAATTTTTTTTCGTAAAGTAACCTATAAAAGGATCATGTTCAAATACATACTTAGGAGTTTGTGGGTGTGTTATCTTGTGTTGTTGTGTACAATTTTTATATTCCAGGTAATTTCTGGGGTGATATCTTGTTCTGCTTGTGTTGTTGCAGGGAAGTAAACAGGTGTTGCTATTGAAAGGTGAGCACTAAAGGCCAATCAGAGATGAAGAGGATCTGTTTCCCTTTATCCTCTATGAAGTTTGGTTGTCCCTAAACCGGGAAGGTTGCTGCTAACGTGCGCTAATGTGACTAGAATGACGTTGTGTACAACAGTCAACTTTCTGGGATATAGACATGTCTTATAAATGCTTGTTAATCTCACTGCAGTGTCCAATTAACAGTAGCTATTACAGTGAAAAAAATACCATGCTATTGTTTGAGGAGAGTGCACAACAACAAAACATTTTTATCACGGCAACTAGTTTGATACATTCACCTCTGAAGGTAAATAATGTACTTACATTCAGTAATCTTGGGGTGGCAGGTAGCCTAGTGGTTAGAGCTTTGGTCTAGTAATCGAAAGGTTGCAAGATTGAATCCCTGAGCTGTCAAGGTAAAAGTCTCTCTTTCTGCCCCTGAACAAGGCAGTTAAGCCACTGTTCCTAGGCCGTCGTTGAAAATAAGAATTTGTTCTTAACTGACCTGCCTAGGTAAATAAAATTACAAAAAAGAAGACATTTTTTTCTGATTTGACATTCTGAGGGTCCCAGAGATAAAATGTAACATGTTTTTTTTTTAATCAATTTTTATGTTCAAATGTAGGAACTGGGTTCTACAGTTTGACCCCACTGCTGTCTCTGGCTCAACACCCACCCCGCCCTGCCATCTAGAGGTGTGATAGTTAGTGTATAAGCTAATTATCCATCATGTACGACATTCCTGGGAGTGTGTAAACTTAATTTTTTTTATTACCATAGCATTTTTGTATGTTCTCTATAGTTATGTACTTGAAAATGTATCGATTGACCAATTCGGCACATTTGGGCAAACTCCTGGCAAACTTGATTCAAAATATTGCGCAGTAATGTAATTCTTTACTGGATCAGTCTGGAACTTTGCACACACAGTGCTGCCATCTGATGGCCAACATCTAAATTACACCTAGACTCCTATCTGAAAGTATGGCCTTTCTCTTGCATTTCCAAGATGTTTGTATTATCTTTTACCCGATCTAATGTGTTATATTCTCCTACTTTAATTTCACATTTCCACAAACTTCAAAGTGTTTCCTTTCAAATGGTATCAAGAACATGCATATCTTGCATCAGGTCCTGAGCTACAGGCAGTTAGATTTGGGTATGTCATTTTAAGTGAAAATTGAAAAAAAGGGTACGATCCTTAAGAGGATTTTATCCTCTTTATGGCAAACTCAGGAGATGAGCCCTTCACAGACACTGATCCCAAAACAAGGCTTTCTATGCCTGGAGATCAGAGGTATTCAAACTTTTTCAGCAGGGAACCCATTTTTTTTGGCCTGAACTTCTAATAGTGTTACCAATATTAATGGTGTTACAAAAATGAATAGAGGGTTACCAATATTAATAGCTTTACCAATATTAATAGTCTGTTACCATTATTAATAGACGGTTGCTAATAATAACAGTATTACCAATATTAATAGAGTTTTACCAATACTAATAGACAGTTAACAATATTAATAGTGTTACCAAAATGAAGTGTTACCAAAATTAATAGTGTTACCAATATTAATAGAGTTTTACCAATATTAATAGAGTTTTACCAACATTAATAGTGTTACCAACATTAATAGTGTTACCAATATTAATAGAGTTACCAATATTCATAGAGTTACCAACATTAATAGTGTTACCAATATTAATAGTGTTACCAATATTAATATAGTGTTACCAATATTAATAGACTGTTACCAATATTAATAGTGTTACCAGCATTACTAGCGTTACCAATATTAATAGAGTGCGACCAGTATTAATAGTGTTACCAGTATCAATAGTGTTACCAATATTAATAGAGTGTTACCAATATTAATAGACTGTTACCAATATTAATAGTGTTACCAGCATTACTAGTGTTACCAATATCAATAGTGTTACCAATATTAATAGAGTGCGACCAGTATCAATAGTGTTACCAATATTAATAGAGTTTTACCAATATGAATAGGGTTACCAATATTAATAGAGTTTTACCAATATTAATAGGGTTACCAATATTAATAGTGTTATGAATATTAATAGAGCCACCAATTTTAATAGAATGTTACCAATATTAATAGTGTTACCAATATTTATAGAGTTACCAATATCAATAGAGTGTTACCAATATTAATAATGTTACCAATATTAATAGTGTTACCAATATTAATAGAGTTTTACCAATATTAATAGAGTGTTACCAATGTTAATAGAGTTACCAATATTAATAGTCTTACCAAGATTAATAGAGTTTTACCAATATTAATAGTGTTACCAATTTTAATAGAGTTACCAATGTCAATAGAGTTTTACCAATATTAACAGTGTTACCAATATTAATAGAGTTTTACCAATATTAATAGAGTGTTAGCAATATGAATAGTTACCAATATGAATAGTGTTAGCAATATTAATAGAGTGTTACCAATATTAAGAGTTACCAATATTAATAGAGTTTTACCAATATTAATAGAGTTTTACCAATATTAATAGAGTTTTACCAATATTAATAGAGTGTTACCAATATTAATAGAGTTACCAATATTAATAGAGTTACCAATATTAATACAGTTACAGAGTCTCCCACATGCCTTTTGGCTAACACCAAACGTGTTTGCTTATTTATTTCTTTAAGCAATGGCTTTTTTCAGGCCACTCTTCCGTAAAGCCCAGCTCTGTGGAGTGTACGGCTTAAAGTGGTCCTAAGGACAGATACTTCAATCTCCGCTGTGGAGCATTGCTGCTCCTTCAGGTTTATCATTGGTCTCTTTGTTGGCCCTCTGATTAATGCCCTCCTTGCCTGGGCCATGAATTTTGGTGGGCGGCCCTCTCTTGGCAGGTTTGTTGTGGTGCCATATTCTTTCAAATGTTTTATAATGGATTTAATGGTGCTTCGTGGGATGTTCAAAGTTTCTGATGTTTTTTTATAACCCAACCCTGATCTGTAGTTCTCAACAACTTTGTCCCTGACCTGTTTGGAGAGCTCGTTGGTCTTCATTATGTTGCTTGCTTGGTGGTGCCCCTTGCTTAGTGGTGTTGCAGATTCTGGGGCCTTTCAGAACAGGTGCATATATATACTGAGATCATGTGACAGGTCATGTGACACTAAGATTTCACACAGGTGGACTTTATTTAACTAATTATGTGACTTCTGAAGGTAATTGGTTGCACCAGATCTTATTTAGGGGTTTCATAGCAAAAGGGGTGAATACATATGCACACACCACTTTTCTGTTTCTGAATTTTTTTGAATTTTATGAGACAAGTTTATTTTTTCATTTCACTTCACCAATTTGGACTATTTCGTGTATGTCCATTACATGAAATCCAAATAAAAATCCATTTCAATTACAGATTGTAATGCACCAAAATAATAAAAACGCCAAGTGGGATGAATACTTTTGCAAGGCACTGTACATGTACAAATTACCTCAATTACCACTACTAACCTGTACCCCCGCATATTGACTCAGTACCGGTGCCCCCTCTACATAGGGCTTGTAAGTAAGCATTTCATGGTAAGGTCTACACCTGTTATATTCGGCACATGTGACAAATAACATTTGATTTGAGACAAATGGTTAAATCACTAGCCTACATCATCTCCTCCTATGAAAATGTATTGATTACTCTGTATCTGTTTTCAATTATTATTTAATTGGAATACCGGTAGCTACTTGTTGGTATGATTCATTGGTACAGCACTTATTCGATCAGTGAAACATTGTAGGATGAGTTGTATTGGAATTAAACATAAATATAAAATTACATGTAGTGTAAATGTAAATATTTGATATTTTTTATATGAAACATCATCAGCAAAAACATATTTAAAAGCACATTTTCTATCAGGCTGCATGCTGTTTAATGTAGTGAACTACAGTGCCTTCGGAAATTATCCAAATCCCTTGATTTTTTCCCACATTTTGTTAGGTTACAGCCTTATTCTAAAATGGATTAAATTGTTTTTTTTCCCCTCATCAATCTACACACAATACCCCATAATGATAAAGCAAAAACAGGTTTATAGAAATATTTCCTAATTTACCCTTTACTCAGTACTTTGTTGAACCACCGTTGGCAGCGATTACAGCCTCGAGTCTTCTTGGGTAGGACGCTACAAGCTTGACACACCTGTATTTGGAGAGTTTCTCCCATTCTTCTCTGCAGGACCTCTCAAGGTCTGTCAGGTTGGATGGGGAGCGTTGCTGCACAGCTACTATTTTCAGGTCTCTCCAGAGATGTTAGATCGGGTTCAAGTCCGGGCTCTGGCTGGGCCACTCAAGGACATTCAGAGACTTGTCCCGAAGCCACTCCTGCATTGTCTTGGCTGTGTGCTTAGGGTCATTGTCCTGTTGGAAAGTGAACTTTCGTCCCAGTATGAGGTCCTGAGTGCTCTGGTGCAGGTTTTCATCAAGGATCTCTCTCTACTTTGCCTCAATCCTGACTAGTCTCAGTCCCTGCCGCTGAAAACATTCCCACTGCACGATGCTGCTACCTTCATGCTTCACTGTAGGGATGGTGCCAGGTTTCCTCCAGACATGACCTTGGCATTCAGACCAAAGAGTTAAATCTTTGTTTCATCAGATCAGAGAATCTTGTTTCTCATGGTCTGAGATTCTTTAGGTACCTTTTGGCAAACTCCAAGCGGGCTGTCATTTGCCTTTTACTGTGGAGTGGCTTCCGTCTGGCCACTCTGCCATTAATGTCTGATTGGTGGAGTGCTCGGACATTCACTATTAACTGTTGGACCTTAAATAGACAGGTTTGTGCCTTTTTAAATCATGTCCAATCAATTGAATGTACCACAGGTGGACTCCAATGAAGTTATAGAAACATCTCAAGGATGATCAATGGAAACAGGATGCAGCTGAGCTCAATTTCAAAGCTCTGTCTATATCATTATGGGGTATTGTGTGTAGCTTGTTCACGATCTTTATTTATTTAATCCATTTTAGAATAAGGCTGTAACCTAATAAAATGTGGAAAAAGTCAAGGGGTCTGAATACTTTCTGAAGGCACTGTATATCTAGTATGGAAAAGTCTTTGTGGTGATGATGGTGGGCAGGCAGTGGTCTAAGTGAACTATATCTAGTATGGTCAAGTCTTTGGGTAGGCAATGCTGTAGAACTCTTGAACTGCTCGTTCAACGAACTGGTTATTATGTTAATAATATGGACTCAAACAGAATGGGTCAAGCATGATCAAAAACACAGCAGAATCATTTTTCTCCCGCTGCTTTATGCTATTCTTCCAACGTGATCAAATGGTCCCTTGTGGCTCAGTTCGTTGAGGCTGGCGCTTGCAACACCAAGGTTGTGGGTTTGATTCCCGAGGGGGACCAGTATGGAAAAAGTTATAAAAAAATGCATCCATTACTGTAAAATTCTTGGATGAGAGTGTCTGCTAAATTATGTAAATACCCTGTTACTCTGTGCTATTCTACCATGAGGATCAAATACCCTGTTACTCTGTGTTATTCTACCATGTGGATCAAATACCCTGTTACTCGGTGTTATTCTACCATGAGGATCAAATACCCTGTTACTCTGTGCTATTCTCAATCATCTCTAATGAAATTCCATTGAGCTCCTTCAGTGGCCCATGATAAGGGGCCGTTAGTGAACTCAAAAATTAAATGACCTTCCAAGTTGACGGTACAGATCAGATAACATAGATATGATGTACTTTAAAAAAATATATCTTGTAATATCAAGTCAATAACATCTATCCCAGGATGGAGAGATAAACAGATGATTGGAGATGTATTCTGATGTATTTTAATGCACAGTGGTATCTGTCTGTTATAAACATTTATTTTACCTTTATTTAACTAGGCAAGTCAGTTAAGAACAAATTCTTATTTTCAGTGATGGCCTAGGAACAGTGGGTTAACTGCCATATTCAGGGGCAGAACAATAGATTTTTACCTTGTCAGCTAGGGAATTTGATCTTGCGACCTTCCGGTTACTAGTCTAACGCTCTAACCACTAGGCTACCTGCCTCTAACCGCTAGGCTACCTGCCTCTAACCGCTAGGCTACCTGCCTCTAACCGCTAGGCTACCTGCCTCTAACCGCTAGGCTACCTGCCTCTAACCACTCGGCTACCTGCCTCTAACCACTCGGCTACCTGCCTCTAACCGCTAGGCTACCTGCCTCTAACCGCTAGGCTACCTGCCTCTAACCACTAGGCTACCAGCCTCTAACCGCTAGGCTACCTGCCGCTCCATCATCGGTTTCACACGCATCAAAAGCTAACCGAATGTACGTAGTATTTGATAAAGATATTCACATTGATTCCCTCTGACATCTGGGTGGTGATCCAATTACCTTTCACATCATAAATTGGTTGACGTGTAATTTCGGACAACTCATAAATCTACCAAATCAGAATCTGGATGTCAAAAAACATGAATTCCAGTCTCTTGCCACCAGCACATTTAAGTCATAGTCATTAGTCAAACTTGGTTTCTCTCAATAAACCCACCCCCAACCAATATATCACAGTGTACCATTGGATTTCTCCTTGGACGACTTGGATTTCTCCACATCACTGACATCCAAACGATCCTCTCATTGCCGCTTTAACAAACAATGTCTCAACCTGCTTTCTCTGAAAATATACGACATAACCCCCAAAAAATCGAAAACCCTGACCCCTTTTCCTTATAACATTCTAACAAGAGGTTTGAGTCAGCAGCTGTTCCCATGAATGATATCTCAATTCCACCCTCAATCGCCTTGGAAGAGAAATACCACCACCATCTCCCTGTCAATGGCAGTAACTCAGTTGTTTTTCATGATGGCTTATAGGCTCTCAGTTGGTGGTTGACACCCAGTCTGATGTTAAGATCCCATTAAACATAGGGAATAAGCAAGCAGTAGGAGGATGTATTACCTAGTAAGAAAGGAATTGTTAAAGAATTTGCAAGATACAACAAAATAAAAATCTAACAACCCCCTTTTCCAATTAAAATGTTATGTTTATATCCTGTAAATGTGTTGCTAGGGACCTATCCAAACAGGTATATGTAGGAGCTGCTTTTATTGTGGGTCTAATACATTAAATGTGTTGCTATGGACCTATCCCAACAGGTATCCCTGTAGGAACAGTCTTATTGTGCATATTTTGCCAACTAGGGGAAGTGGTTTGCTAACAACTGCTAATTTTCCACTTAAATATATATTTCCCCTTTCCTGAAGTCCCCCAGTCCTTGGCAGAGTGATCATATAGGTAATCTATGGATGTGGAATGCCAAATCTCACTGAGGAATTGAATGTAATTTTCACTACCAAAGGCAAAACCTATATTTCTACATGCAATACATTTTCAGCATATTTTATAGTACACACACATATGACATATCAGCAAGCACTACGAACACTCACACCCCTGTAAATATGAACGGTTGAATGGGCTGTGAAACCACACATTCTAAAGGGTGGCAGATAACCTAGAAGTTTAGAGCGTTGGGCCCTTAATTGGAAGTTTGCTGGTTTGAGTCCCTGAGTCAACTAGATAAAAAAAAAAAAAACTGCCGGTGTGCCCTTGAGCAAGGCTCTTAACCCTAGTTGCTCTGGATAAGAGTATCTGCTAAATGAGTATGTAAATGTAAATAAATGTCTGATTGTATGCCTCTTCATTTAAACCGAACTGACGTACTATAAATCAATATCTTACCGGCTATATCCTACATTATGTATCAAGGCTGGGGAGACATTACGCTGACAAGATGACTTTACTGATACGCTTTGCAACACACAGTGTTGTCTCAAATAGCACCCTATTCCATATACAGTGCACTTCCATTGACCAGAGAACAGGGTGCCATTTGGGACGCTATGGTACCTGGTCAAAGGTAGTGCTCTATAGGAAACAGGGTGCAATTTGGGATGCAGTCAGGGGGGTTCATAATAGCAGGGAGGGAGAGATACAGTATATTGATACAGTATATTGATACAGTGTATTGATAACAGTATATTGATACAGTATATTGAAACAGTATATTGGTACAGTATATTGATACAGTATATTGGTACAGTATATTGATACACTATATTGGTACCGTATGTTGATACAGTATATTGATAACAGTAAATTGATACAGTGAATTAATATAGTATATTGATACAGTATATTGATACAGTATATTGATACAGTATATTGAAACAGTATACTAATATACTATATTGATACAGTATATTGATTCATTATATTGATACAGTATATTGATACAGTATATTAATATACTATATTGGTACAGTATATTGATACAGTATATTGGTACAGTATATTGATACAGTATATTGGTACAGTATATTGATACAGTATATTGGTACAGTATATTGGTACAGTATATTGATACAGTATATTGGTACAGTATATTGATACAGTATATTGATACAGCATATTGGTACAGTATATTGGTACAGTATATTGATACAGTATATTAATATACTATATTGATACAGTATATTGATACAGTATATTGGTACAGTATATTGATACAGTATATTGATACAGTATACTGGGGCAATAATCCTTCTCCATTAATAGCTGATGCCCCTGGTAGATACAGACACAAAGAGACCTGATACCTCTGGTAGATACAAACACAAAGAGATCAGATACCTCTGGTAGATACTAACACAAAGAGACCTGATACCTCTGGTAGATACAGACACAAAGAGACCTGATACCTCTGGTAGATACAGACACATGAGACCTATTGCGAAGGTACTTACTGTATCTCTGCAATAGTAACTTACTGTCCCTCTGTAATAATAACTTACTGTCCCTCTGTAATAGTAACTTACTGTCCCTCTGTAATAGTAACTTACTGTCCCTCTGTAATATGAACATTGTGCTCACCTCATTGTATTTTCTTGTATTTCTGCCTACATACTGTATGCTACCACCTCACATATAACCTGAGACAATGCCTAGGTATTGTGGCATTAAAAATTATTGTTAGAGTTTTCAATAGATGCTCCTAGTTTAGAGGCTAATTTAATGGCTGAGTATGCCCTTAATGAACAACACCATTCTGAAAAGAAAATAAACACCTCATGGAAATGTACAGCTCCCTAGAGCGCTGTTCCAAAGCAATTAGTGTCCTGGAGATTGGTAGGCATGAAAAACCCTTACAGCGTTCCTTTGAGCCCAAACAGAGGTGATACATCTAGGTTTTACAGCCCCAGTCCCTTATTCAGTCTAGTTTAGTGTTGCCAACAAAGGCTGTGTCCCAAATGGTCCCCTGTAGTCCCTGGTCAAAAGTAGTTCACTATATAGGGAATAGGGTGCTATTTGGAACGAGCTCAAGACTCTCTGAGTCAGACAGGGATAAATGTGACATGGCAATAAATTACAGCTGTATTTACCATAAAGCATCCCAATAAATGTTTATACTATAGGCTGTGGACCCGGCCTCCTATGTACAGTTGACGTCGGAAGTTTACATGCACTTAGGTTGGAGTCATTAAAAGTCGTTTTTCAACCACTCCACACATTTCTTGTTAACAAACTATAGTTTTGGCAAGTCGGTTAGGACATCTACTTTGTGCATGACACAAGTCATTTTTCCAACAATTGTTTACAGACAGATTATTTCACTTATAATTCACAGGATCACAATTCCAGTGGGTCAGAAGTTTACATACACTAAGTTGACTGTGCCTTTAAACAGCTTGGAAAATTCCAGAAAATTATGTCATGGCTTTAGAAGGTTCTGATAGGCAAATTGACATCATTTGAGTCAATTGGAGGTGTACCTGTGGATGTATTTCAAGGCCTACTTTCAAACTCAGTGCCTCTTTGCTTGACATCATTGGAAAATCAAAAGAAATCAGCCAAGACCTCAGAAAACAAATTGTAGACCTCCACAAGTCTGGTTCATCCTTGGGAGCAATTTCAAAACTCCTGAAGGTACCACGTTCATCTGTAAAAATAATAGTTTGCAAGTATAAACACCATGGGACCACGCATCCGTCATACCACACAGGAAGGAGACGCGTTCTGTCTCTGAGAGATTAACGTACTTTGGTGCGAAAAGTGTAAATCAATCCCAGAACAACAGCAAAGGATCTTGTGAAGATGCTGGAGGAAACAGGTATAAAAGTATCTATATCCACAGTAAAATGAGTCCTATATCGACATAACCTGAAAGGCCGCTCAGCAAGGAAGAAGCCACTGCTCCAAAACTGCCATAAAAAAAGCCAGACTACGTTTTGCAACTGCACATGGGGACAAAGATCATAATTCTTGGAGAAATATCCTCTAGTTTGATTAAACAAAAATAGAACTGTTTGGCCATAACGACCATCGTTATGTTTGGAGGAAAAAGGGGGAGGCTTGCAAGTTGAAGAACACCATCCCAACCGTGAAGCACGGGGGTGGCAGCATCATGTTGTGGGGGTGCTTTGCTGAAGGAGGGACTGGTGCACTTCACAAAATCGATGGCATCATGAGGTAGGAAAATGATGTGGATATATTGAAGTAACATCTCAAGACATCAGTCAGGAAGTTAAAGCTTGGTCGCAAATGGGTCTTCCAAATGAACAATGAACCCAAGCATACTTCCAGAGTTGTGGCAAAATGGCTTAAGGACAACAAAGTCAAGGTATTGGAGTGGCCATCACAAAGCCCTGACCTCAATCCCATAGAAAATATGTGGGCAGAACTGAAAAAGTGTGTGAGAGCAAGGAGGCCTACAAACCTGACTCAGTTACACCAGCTCTGTCATGAGGAATGGGCCAAAATTCACCCAACTTATTGTGGGAAGCTTGTGGAAGGCTACCAGAAATGTTTGACCCAAGTTAAACAATTTAAAGGCAATGCTAACAAATACTATTTGAGTGTATGTAAACTTCTGACCCACTGGGAATGTGATGAATGAAATAAAAACCGAAATAAATCATTCACATTCTTAAAATCAAGTTGTGATCCTAACTGACCTAAGATAGGGAAGTTTTACTAGGATTAAATGTCAGGAATTGTGAAAAAACTGAGTTTAAATGTATTTGGCTAAAGTGTATGTAAACTTCTGACTTCAACTGTATAAAAAAAAATCCATTCAGCAAAATTAGTTTGACAGAATTTTGTTTCTGAAAAGAGGAAAGCCATATGTTGTCCTGTGTGTGTGAATTCTGTTCCTGTTCACTTTTTATATGGTGGTGTGGACTGATAACATAACGTCATAGATGTTGACATTTCTTACAGTCTCCATGTACAGTGTTGTTCTTTGAAAACTATGAATCTCCTCATAGAAAAAGCTTTTAGGATCAGTTCATTCCCCCTGAGAGTTGAGATTGTTTATGCAGTGTAACAAACAACTAAAATGTCAGCAAGTGGATTTTCTCCCTTGAAGGACACTAAAGTAACTGGTCTGAAGTATTTGCCACAAATCTGAAGGATTATTTTGACTCCGTAAAACAGCATGTAATCTACCAGTCTTTGGGGAGCAGGGCTCAGAATACTGCTTCACCACAATACTGTGAAGGGGAAGCCAGCTCACTTGCTTAGTCCATGTCTATAAAAAAAAAATTCAAAAAAATGTGTTTGGAAGGCGAGGCGGATTTGTTCAGATTGTAAACAGACTGTCCCGTTGGAGTTAGCGCTCAGTTTCTTTACCACTTAGGTACGCAGTTTAGTTGTTACACTTTTAATCCGGCTCAGACTGGTGGAGAAAGAAGACGGTTTAGTCAATATAAATTATGTTTGCCTGCCGCATAGCAAGTTGTGTTTCATCAAATCACTATAATTGTGTTACTTTGATTGTGATAGAATATACCTTTTAGGTCTGCTAGGTTCACTCTTTGCTCCAAAAAGGTTATTTGTCTGTCCCCGTAAGAGAACCCATTTTGTTTCCAGGTATAACTCTTTTGGGTTCCAGGTAGAACCCTTTAGGGTTCCATGTAGAACCCTTGGTGTAAAGGGTTCTACATGGAACCAAATGGGTTCTACCTGGAACCAAAATGGTTCTACTCAAAGGGTTTTCTTTGGGAACAGTCAAAGAACCCTTTAAGATTCTAGATAGCACCTTTTTTCTAAGAGTGTATGCTGTATCCAACTTCTCATACTTGGTTAAACAAAACATTAACGTGATACTGTACGTCTCTCAGTTTTTGTTTATGGGGGGGGGGGGGGGGGGGGGGGGAATTGCGTTCCACTTATGAAATAATATGTTCTATTCACAGTCCATATGTGGTCTCAGAAATGTTGATATCTGTTGCATTATATGGTCATATAGCTTCTTCCATGTAGGGCTATAACCATGATTACTTACACATATCCTCCTTCTTCTTCTTCTGCTCCTCCTCGTCCTCCCCCCTCCTCCTCCTCCTCCTTTTCCTCTACCTCCTCCTACTCTAGGATGAGCTCCAACGGCTCGGATGAGTTCTTCCAGGCTACAAACCATGCGGAACAGACCTTTCGCAAGATGGAGACTTATCTTCAGCACAAGCAGCTGTGTGATGTTGTCTTGATAGCAGGAGATCATAAGATCCAGGCTCACAGGTCAGTGCCTGCTGCTCTTCTTAAATGTAATTTCACCTGCCCACTGGGTTAGAGCTCTACTGGCAGTGTCCCAAGTGACACCCTTATTCCCTATAAAGTGCACTACTTTTGACCACGGACCATAAGACTCTGGTTAAAAGTAGGGCATTATATAGGGAATTTGGTGCCATTTGGGACACAGCCTATATGATTAATCAGGATCAATATTATTATGATAGCCACCTGTGGGAATCCTTTCACTGATTACCACCATAGATTACCACCATAGACCACCACAAGACTTAGGTTATCGGTACAATCAATAGTACTATCTAATAAACCAGGGCTGCTCTTATTTCAGAAGGGCCTGCTTCAGATAGCAATTTGAGGGTCCAGAAAATCCAGAGGAATAAAAAAATAAATATATGTAACCTTTATTTAACTAGGCAAGTCAGTTAAGAACAAATTATTATTTACAATGATGGCCCAGGAACAGTGGGTTAACTGCCTTGTTCAGGGGCAGAACGACAGATTTTTACCTTGTCAGCTCAGGGACTCAATCTAGCAACCTTTCGGTTACTGGCCCAACGCTCTAATGACTGTTTACTGAGTGGGTGTGAGTGAAGAAAGCAAAAGAAAAACATACACTTTGATAAAACATGTTGCATAGCCTCAACAGGGCAATAAAAACAAAAAAACGAGTCATGACTCCTTGCCATAAGCATTCATTAAACACTTAGTACAAGTGTAATTTGACACGATCATTACACATGTATTTACAAAAGTTTTATTATCTGCTCTGTTGAGGACAGACCATAATATCCTCTGTTTCATATAATAACACATTTCAAAGAAAACTCATTTCCTTGTGATAGCAGATTTTGATTACTCTCCACTTCAGTTCTTACATTAGCAGACTTGTGAAACAAACCAGACGGAGACATAAACATGATTAGAGCTCTTGAGTCTTTTCTCTATTAGAATTAATTGTAAATGTTGTTTATGAGATACTTTCATTTGTATTTTTTTAATATGCTGCTTCAACAAATAGGATGTAGTCATGGGGAACACAAAGGGTTGTTAGGGGCGGTTAGAGAATCACTGAGCTGAACATCCACTTAAACACCCAGCGAGCCAGCCAGCCATTCTACCTGTAAATCACTGAGCTGTGTCGTAACATCCTCGGAAACACCCAGCCAGCCAGCCATTCTACCTGTAAATCACTGAGCTGTGTCGTAACATCATCTGAAACACACAGCCAGCCAGCCAGCTGGCCAGCCATGCACCCAGCCAGCCAGCCATTCTACCTGTAAATCACTGAGCTCTGTCCCAACATCATCTGAAACACCCAGCCAGCCAGCCAGCCATTCTACCTGTAAATAACTGAGCTCTGTCCCAATATCATCTGAAACACCCACCCAGCCAGCCAGCCAGCCAGCCAGCCAGCCAGCCAGCCAGCCAGCCAGCCAGCCAGCCAGCCAGCCAGCCAGCCATTCTACATATTAATCACTGAGCTGTTTCCCAACATCCTCTGAAACACCCACCCAGCCACCCAGCCACCCACCTAGCCAGCCAGCCAGCCAGCCAGCCAGCCAGCCAGCCAGCCAGCCAGCCTACCTGTAAATCACTGAGCTGAGTGTTCCAACATCCTTTGAAACACCCAGCCAGCCAGCCAGCCAGCCAGCCAGTCAGCCAGCCAGCCATTCTACCTGTAAATCAATGAGCTAAGTGTTCCATCATCCTCTGAAACAGCCAGCCAGCCAGCCAGCCATTCTACCTGTAAATCCCTGAGCTGTGTCCCAACATCATTTTAAATACCCAGACAGCCAACCTTTCTACCTGTAAATCACAGAGCTGAGTGTTCCAACATCGCCTTAAACACCCACCCACCCAGCCTACCTTTCTACCTGTAAATCACAGAGCTGAGTGTTCTAACATCAATACCCAGAAAGCCAACCAGCCAGCCAGCCAGCCATTCTACCTTTTAATAAAAAAATCTAATAAAATCAAAATGTTTTGGTCACATACACATATTTAGCAGATGTCATTGTGGGTGTAGCGAAATGCTTGTGTTCCTAGATCCAACGGTCCAGTAATATTTAACAATTCACAACAATACACACAAATCAGTCTGATATACCACCTGGTATACTGTCAGTCTGACATACCCCCTGGTATACTGTCAGTCTGATATACCACCAGGTATACTGTCAGTCTGACATACCACCTGGTATACTGTCTATCTGATATACCACCTGGTATACTGTCAGTCTGACATACCACCTAGTATACTGTCTGTCTGATATACCACCTGGTATACTGTCAGTCTGACATACCACCTGGTATACTGTCTGTCTGATATACCACCTGGTATACTGTCTGTCTGATATACCACCTGGTGTACTGTCTGTCTGATATACCACCTGGTATACTGTCTGTCTGATATACCACCTGGTATACTGTCTGTCTGATATACCACCTGGTGTACTGTCTGTCTGATATACCACCTGGTATACTGTCTGTCTGATATACCACCTAGTATACTGTCTGTCTGATATACCACCTGGTGTACTGTCTGTCTGATATACCACCTGGTATACTGTCTGTCTGATATACCACCTGGCGTACTGTCTGTCTGATATACCACCTGGTATACTGTCTGTCATGGAGCAGCATTTGGATAGTAAATACAGGCCATAGTATAACAATAAAACTTGCAACTCAAACTCAGAGCATTTGGTTACATTCCTTGTCAAACTGGCCTTTGTACAGCAGGACAGCCTCTCAGCTCCGTCAAAGCTCCCTCACATCTCCCTCACAGCTCCCTCACAGCTCCCTCTCAGCTCCCTCACATCTCCCTCTCAGCTCCCTCACATCTCCCTCTCAGCTCCCTCACAGCTCCCGCACATCTCCGTCACAGCTCCCTCACATCTCCCTCTCAGCTCCGCCACATCTCTCTCACAGGTCCCTCACAGCTCTATCAGCATGACATTATGTAACGGATAATCAATGCATATGAAGACGTCAATACAAGGCTGTTGGTTGTGTTGTGTGTGCAGACTGATCCTCAGTGCAGTGACTTGTCCCCCAAATGGCACACTATTCCCTCTACAGTTATATACTGTAGTGCACTACTTTTGACCAGAGAGTAGTGCACTAAATAGGGAATAGCGTACCATTTGTGACGGCCCTCTGATTTATTTGCTGGTTGTTGCTGTGTGCAGACTGGTCCTTAGTGCAGTCTCTGACCACTAGTTCATTGTTGTTGTCCTATTCAGACTGGTCCTTAGTGCAGTATCTGACTACTTTGCTGCCATGTTCACCAGCGATGTGAGAGAGGCCAAACAGGAGGAGATCAAGATGGAGGGGGTGGATCCAGAAGCCTTGAGATCTCTGGTCCACTTTGCCTACACTGGTGAGTACTTCGCAAACACTCATTTATGTATCTCAAATGGTACCCTATTTCCTATGTAGTGCACTACTTTGGACCACGACCCAAAGGGCTTGGTCAAAATAATGTACTAAATTAGGAATATGATGCCATTTGAACATATCCACCCAGTCATACCCATGGAGCCGGCTGGTGCATAAAGGGCAGCATCAAATCTCCACATCTGTCAATCTGTTATTTTCTCCACTGTGCCCCAGGCCTGGTGATATTTTTAGTTATTTTCTCCCCTGTGCCCCAAGGCCTGGTGATGTTTTTAGTTATATTCTCCCCTGTGCCCCAGGCCTAGTGATGTTTTTAGTAATTTTATCCCCTGTGCCCCAAGGCATGGTGATGTTTTTAGTTATTTTATCCCCTGTGCACCAGGCATGGTGATGTTTTTAGTTATTTTCTCCCCTGTGCCCCAGGCATGGTAATGTTTTTAGTTATTTTATCCCCTGTGCACCAGGCCTGGTGATGTTTTTAGTTATTTTCTCCCCTGTGCACCAGGCATGGTGATGTTTTTAGTTATTTTATCCCCTGTGTCCCAGGCATGGTGATGTTTTTAGTTATTTTATCCCCTGTGTCCCAGGCATGGTGATGTTTTTAGTTATTTTATCCCCTGTGTCCCAGGCATGGTGATGTTTTTAGTTATTTTATCCCCTGTGCCCCAGGCATGGTGATGTTTTTAGTTATTTTATCCCCTGTGCCCCAGGCATGGTGATGTTTTTAGTTATTTTATCCCCTGTGCCCCAGGCATGGTGATGTTTTTGGAGCTCATAATATGCTCTACTTTCATTGTTCTCTGTAACAACATATCTTGTTAATGTTGCAGGTGTCCTTGAATTGAAGGAGGAGACCATAGAGAGTTTATTGGCTGCAGCCTGCCTTCTACAGCTCTCACAAGTCATTGAGGTTTGCTGTAACTTCCTTATGAAACAACTCCATCCATCTAACTGCCTGGGGATACACTCCTTCGCTGACGCCCAGGGATGCATGGATTTGCTCAACGTGGCTCACAACTACACTATGGTAGGAATCCAACCAGGTTTACACAGCCAAAACTCCAAAGAATCACCTTCAATTATTTGGGGGGTCTGTTGCTATTTGCATATTTTCCTTTTGGAGGTTGCCATAGGTCTACATCACATTTTTAGGGTTGGATGACCATTGAATGCTTAGCTAAAGTGCAAATATCATTTTACATTTTAGGATTTTATTTAAAAATGTTTGGTCAAGGTTAGCTATTTTGTGGCTATCAATGTTGAGACATATCAACTAACATTTTGAGTGTTTTTTTTTTAAATACAGCTGAATTATTTATTTTCACACTTTTTTCTACGGGATCAAGAAGATGCAGTATTTGCTAGATAATGTCCCCGGCTGACGGAGTAAACAACTTATGGAGATAGCTGTTATCTCCTGAAAGACATCTGCTAGGCTCTGTTTAAATAGAGCTCTGTCCAGAACAGTGAGGCTCATCTAATCACAACACTAGCACGACCGCTTCCTGTTCAATCCCTCCAATAAAGAACATGGAGGAAGCGTCCCAAATGGTACCTAATTTACTAGATAGTGCACTACCTTTGACCAGAGCCCATAGTGCACTATATATAGGGAATAGGGCATCATTTTGTACGCAGTCGGAGAGTCACAGAGCTTCCTGTACCACTGTCCTCTGGGTTCTGAATCAACAGCTTGTTATTTTGATAAGGATATTTTTGTCGCTAGTTTACGCTGGATGGATGTTCTATGTTTTGTGACATCCTGTTCCTTTGTGAGAGAAGTGTATTTTTTTCTCCTATAAGTGTCCTAAACCTTGCCCTGCTATCTTTGAGCCCTGTTGTTAAAGTCCTCATGTTAGATTTCAGTAGGCTACTCCCAGAATTAGCCTACTTTAAAAACGACCGGTTCAGATTAGTGCTCTATTATTCATGCTAGCATTTCTGTTTCAACTTAACAAACTTAATCAAAGCATCTCATGCACATTTTGAATTATGATGTGTTTTTTTCTCGCCAAAACCTCTTCATCTTCTTATGGAATTGTGTTTCTTCTATAGATCAACACACAACTTTTCTCCACTGCTCTTGTTTCTCAAACAGTTACTTACCGCAGGTTTGTCTTCTTGTATAATGAATGGGTGTGTCTGAAATGGCACCCGATTCACTATAAAGTACACTGCTTTTGACCAGGGCCCACATGGTTTTGGTCAAAAAGTAGTGCACTATATAGGGAATTAGGGTGCCATTTCTGAGTCATCCTTTGTTTTTAAATGTCTGTGAATCGAAGAGTCTGCAGTGTAGCATAATTCATGTATTCAATTTGTTGTCAGCATTCTGGCTGATGGTAATTACAAATAATGAATGTCAAACAACATTGGTATAGATGTTCCTACAGTGTGTAGGAAGTAGGATCTCTCTTTCTGAATTACCAGAACAGATCAATGAAGGAGACTCATTTCATTAGGCTTATCACTGCTAAGATCCTAAACCAAGACTCGTGATAGATTCTGTGAGCCAACTATAATTTGCAACAGATTAAGGATCAATAGCATGCTTGTTTTTTCATAATTGTAAGGCACTTCCCCAAAGCAATGTTAAATGTGTCAACGTTTATTCTTGCTGGTGCAATAAATAACAGCTCAGTGTCTTGTTCCCTGTTATGTTGAACATAACAGAGCAGCATAAAGAGCTTTTATATAGAATCATCTCTATAACGATATTATCCAGAGAGAGTCCTTGAAGAGGCTCGTAGAGGCAATCACACAAAGCCATACTGTATGTATGTATGTATGTATGTATGTATGTATGTATGTATGTATGTATGTATGTATGTATGTATGTATGTATGTATATATGTATATATATGTATTGCCCGGGATGATGGCCAACAAATGGAAGTTGAATCTATATAAAGATGTATACCGAGCTCCAGATTGAACATAATCTTTATTGTCTATTGTCCAATGTGACTGTTACTGTGTATTTGACCTCATACTGACTAAGTTTAAGACCACAGTTAATCACTTGCTATGCAATGATTTTTATTAATTACATTTCTGGCAGTGTGTTTTCACTATGTTCTCGACTAGCATAGAGACCTGGTAACACGATTAATCTGTGGTAAATGCGGAAAGACACATTTCAGTTGAATGCATTCAGGTGTACAACTGACTCAGTATCCCCCTTTTCCCGTCGTTCCTTCAAGGGGAAGCCCCTCTGTGGCTTAGCTGTCATGTTGGCCCATGTTAGCAACATTGATGTTATAATGTGTTGTTCATTAGGTTTAAATAAGTTCACCGCCCGATTTATCCACTGATTCCTTCCTGTGTCAGTCAAATACTGAGAATCAATTAACCGAGAAACAAATGAGGCATTCGGTCCGTATTGACTGTATATTTTGCTCCTGAGACAGACAGCTCAGACCATTTCTTAACACTGTTGTCCGAGAATGTATGATCATACTCCTGATTTCAGTATATAGAAAATGTATTTGTTGTTGTAAACAACACATTTAAACCATCTACTGGTAAGACGTTTACACTAGATCTACGTAAGCAATTTCTCTACCTAATCTACTTATATACCCAATGAATGACTAACTTCTACATGCAATAAGTAATGTCTTCTTTCACTTATTAATTGTATTTTTTATCCAGGCAGCACCTGAAAATTGGATGTAAGTATTTTGCAACCCAACGTCCAGATGAAAACGAGCCCAGGTTTTTGCCGACCGTCATCTGTAAGGTTGGGTTGTAGTATTTTCCCTTTACCAGTAAGTCCTCCTCCCTGTCACATCCCTGTTTCAGGAGCACTTCCTAGAGGTGATTCAGAACCAGGAGTTTCTCCTGCTTCCTACAGCTGAGATCGTCAAACTCTTGGCCAGTGACGACATAAACGTACCAGATGAGGAGACCATCTTCCAGGCTCTGATGACGTGGGTGCGGTTCGATGTTCAGCATCGCCAGCAGGACCTTGGGGTTCTCCTGGCCTACATCCGCCTGCCACTTCTACCTCCACAGGTGGGCAGTCAGTAGATTATCAATGACTTCATCACAAATGGTACCCTCTTCTACCTCCACAGGTGGGCAGTCAGTAGGTTATCAATGACTTCATCAAAACTAGACTGGAAAAGATGGCGGACTGAACACAGCAGTGTAGTTCACCTCAAGATAAAAACATAATATTCAATATCGATAAATTAGACTAAATATTAGCACTTCACAATCTGGTGGGTAATAACCTTCAATCTGGATAACAACACAAAACAAATCATAAGGCTAGACAAATATATCGACAAATATTATGAAAACAAGCAACACTCAAAGATGACGGAGAGTAAGAGATGGGAACCTATTTCAAAAACGAAAACGTGATTCTTCTACAGACACAGAAGATTTAATCTTTTCACCACCGGGAATGGTAAAGGTCGAAACGCATCTGTTAAAATCAATAAATGACAAACTGGGTATACTAGAACTAGTCAGTAAGGATATAAAAGAGTTGAAGGCCTCGAGATGAGTGACCAAAAACCTGCAACATTGGAGAAAGATACAAACAAGCTGAAAGGGACAGTCAACAAGATTAAAACCGAAGTTAATGAACTTAAAAAGGAGAACATCATTCTGAGAGAAGCCTTACTTGACATACAGACTAGATCCATGAGAGAGAATCTGGTACTTACAGGTATCCAAGAGAAAGAAGGAGAAGTTCCTGAATCTGTAGTTAGTGAGTTCCTCCTTACAGCTCTTCAGATCCCACGTGAAGCTATCGACAAAATCCAACTCGAAGTGGTACGTCGTTTCGGATAGAGAGGGCAGAGGTATGAACGCCCAATCGTTACAAAATTTGCTTTCTTTAAAGATAAAATAATGGTTAAAAGCCTGGGTAAAAGACTTGCTGGCACAAAAATAGGCATGAATGATCAGTTCCCGAAGGAAATTACAGAACGGAGGTCTGTAGTTCTGTATCCAATATTCAAGGAAAATAGATTGAAAGGAGAAAGAGTAGCTCTAGTAGTCGATAAACTATATATTAATAACCAGTTGTTCAGAGACACAAAGATTACTCCATGGCTATTCTAAAAATTACAAAGTTCTCATAGAGGAGGCAAATAATGAAACACACAATACTAGCCATGGTATGAATCGTAATGATACCAAAAAATATATAGCTTTTCTATCTATCGTGATTGTAACACAAAAGCACAAATGCAACATGGTGGTGATAAAAACACAGCAGACAGAAGGCACAGTATGTGTGGATGTATTGAGATGGATGGTGTGGTGTGTGTGTTTTATGGTGTTTGGGAAAGTGTGGCGATAAGTGAGTGAGAAAGAAAATGGATGCATATCCCAGAACCAATGTATCTGTGAGCAGGGGTTGTGAGAGAGCTTTCAATGTTGTGCAGATGAGGGATATACATTTTTATAATGAATTATACACCTTATTTATTTATTTATTGTCCTATCTTGGTGGAACTGCATTTTAAAATAAATTATACATCTAATGTATTTTATTGTCCAATCATGGGGAACTACATTTAAAAAATAAATTCTAAAATGTAATTAATGTATTTATGGTCCTATCTTGATGGAACGGTCCACTACCCTCTACTCTAGACACCAACCTGAATGACCCAGATACTAAAGAGAAGTCCCTAACTGTTTTATGGGCCTGCTGTAAGCTGCCTGTATGCAGCCAAAATGTGGTCAGAGACCTTCTAGAGCAGCACCACCCCATCAAGATTCTGAGCCTGCTTGGCAGGGTTGGTCCTGCAAAGCCAAAACCCCCTAAAGGGAGAGCATAATATACAAGAAAACTCTCAAAGCTGCTAATGAGAACCTTGACGACCTTGTACCTAGCCGGTGGGGATTCCGGTTTGGTGCCCCGACCCAGGAAGTGGCAGAGCTGGCAACACTAGCTGCAGTAACCCATGGGGAGGGGGTCACACTCAGACATTCAGAGAGGGGGCATATTATTGTGGCCCTGGTGGCACAAAATCAAAGGTCTGACTGCACAAAAATGCCAGGGAATATGGTCACTACGGGGGACCAGGTGTTTCAGGGGTAGGGTGTATATCTGGCCTCCATCACCTAGGATTTGACAATGGTTAATCAAATCTCCCCATTTCTGCCTTTTTTTTGCTCAGTTTTGCTGGCCTTCTCATACAGCTGCAACTGTACACGCATTTGTAAATCAAGACCTTTCTTGAGTTGGGTTGTGTGTGTGTGTGTGTGTGTGTGTGTGTGTGTGTGTGTGTGTATTCCCCAACTGTTGCGAGAGAGTAAAAGATGTTAGGGACAAGGAAGAAGCCACTGCTCCAAAACCGCCATAAAAAAAGCAGACTACTGTTTGCAACTGCATATGGGAACAAAGACTGTACTTTTTGGAGCAATATCCTCTGGTCTGATGAATCAAATATGTCCATAATGGCCATAATGACCATCGTTATGTTTGGAGGAAAAAGGGGGACGCTTGCAAGCTGAAGAACACCATCCCAACCGTGAAGCACGGGGGTGGCAGCATCATTTTGTGGGGGTGCTTTGCTGCAGGAGGGACTGGTGCACTTCACAAAATAGATGGCATCATGAGGAAAGGAAAATTATTTGGATATATTGAAGCAACATTTGAAGACATCAGTCAGGAGGTTAAGGCTTGATCGCAAATGGGTCTTCCAAATGGACAATGACCCCAAGCATACTTCCAAAGTTGTGGCAAAATGGCTTAAGGACCAAAAAGTCAAGGTATTGGAGTGGCCAACACAAAGCCCTGACCTCAATCCTATAGAAAATGTGTGGGCAGAACTGAAAAATCTTGTGCGAGCAAGGAGGCCTACTAACCTGACTCAGTTACACCAGCTCTGTCAGGAGGAATGTGACAAAATTCACCCAACTTATTGTGGGAAGTTTGTGGAAGGCTACCCGAAACGTTTGACCCAAGTTAAACAATTTAAAGGCAATGCTACCCAATGCTAATTGAGTGTATTTAAACTTCTGACCCACTGGGAATGTGATGAAAGAAATAAAAGCTGAAATAAATCATTCTCTCTACTAATTCTGACATTTCACATTCTTAAAATCAAGTGGTGATTCTAACTGATCTTAGACAGGAATTTTTTACTAGGATTAAATGTCAGGAATAGTGAAAAACTAAGTTTAAATGTATTTGTAAGTCGCTCTGGATAAGAGTGTCTGCTAAATGACTTAAATGTAAATGTAAATGTATTTGGCTAAGGTGGATATAAACTTCCAACTTCAACTGTAGTTACCTAAACAAAAATATATGGGGGATTGGACAGGATGCAGACATTTACATTGAAGGAAGTAACAATCTATCCGCAATCCGCAAAGCTGATCCACCCATTAAAAATGTAGAAAAAATTATTTATCAATGACTTTAACACAAATGGTACCCTTCTCTACCTCCACAGGTGGGCAGTCAGTAGGTTATCAATGACTTCATCACAAATGGCACCCTATTCCCTATATAGTGCATTACATTTGACCAGGGGACAATGAGCTGGTTAATGCTTCCTGGTTGAATGTTGTTACTGCTTCCTGGTTGAAAGACATACATTTAGCTAATACAATGTAATAATTATATATATATTTTTTTTCTTGTTGTTTTGTTTCCTACATATTTTTATGCTGCACTCACCATTGCCCTTTGGGGATAATGAAGATTTACTGAACTGAACTGAACTGAACTCTCCTTTAATTCCAGCTCCTAGCTGACCTGGAGAACAACACAATGTTCTCAGATGACTTGGAATGCCAGAAGCTTCTAATGGAAGCCATGAAGTACCATCTGCTGCCGGAGCGTCGTCTCATGTTCCAGAGCCCCAGGACTAAACCCAGGAAGTCCACCGTAGGAGTACTCTACGCTGTGGGAGGCATGGACGCTACCAAGGGTTAGACCTAGACTTTATTCCCTACTCCCCTAATGTATATAGTGCACTAGGCCCATAGGGCTCTGGTCAAAAGAAGTGCCCTATATAGGGTTTTGCATCCCAAATAGCACCCTACTCCCTATATAGTGCACCACTTTTGACTTAAGCCCGATATAGTGAATAGGTTGCCATTTCAGGTGCATTCGTAGTCTTTATGGAGTTTGCCCCAGTGTGAGACATAAAGCTCAGTAAATCCATTATGTCTATTGGACCCTAATGGCTTGCTACTATTAATAAAAGCCCACAGGTTTTGATCAATGAGCCTCATTACCAAGATGGATGCCCACTAACGTGTGATGTCACCGTCGATCTCGCCCGACCACGACGACGCTTTTATTGTTACAGACTTCAGGTCTATTAGGCTACTAATGTAATGCAGCTCAATCCACACGACTGAGGTTAACCCTTTCATTCCACGGACTAACACTATTTATTTACAGTGGGGCAAAAAAGTATTTAGTCAGCCACCAATTGTGCAAGTTCTTCCACTTAAAAAGATGAGAGAGGCCTGTACTTTTTATCATAGGTACACTTCAACTATGACAGACAAAATGAGAAAAAAAATCCAATAAATCACATTGTAGGATTTTTAATGAATTTATTTGCAAATTATGGTGGAAAATAAGTATTTGGTCAATAACAAAAGTTTATCTCAATACTTTGTTATATACCCTTTGTTGGCAATGACACAGGTCAAACGTTTTCTGTAAGTCTTCACAAGGTTTTCACACACTGTTGCTGGTATTTTGGCCCATTCCTCCATGCAGATCTCCTCTAGAGCAGTGATGTTTTGGGGCTGTCGCTGGGCAACACGGACTTTCAACTCCCTCCAAAGATTTTCTATGGGGTTGAGATCTGGAGACTGGCTAGGCTAATCCTGACCTTGAAATGCTTCTTACGAAGCCATTCCTTCGTTGCCCGGGCGGTGTGTTTGGGATCATTGTCATGCTGAAAGACCCAGCCACGTTTCATCTTCAATGCCCTTGCTGATGGAAGGAGGTTTTCACTCAAAATCTCACGATACATGGCCCCATTCATTCTTTCCTTTACACGGATCAGTCGTCCTGGTCCCTTTGCAGAAAAACAGCCCCAAAGCATGATGTTTCCACCCCCATGCTTCACAGTAGGTATGGTGTTCTTTGGATGCAACTCAGCATTCTTTGTCCTCCAAACACGACGAGTTGAGTTTTTACCAAAAAGTTCTATTTTGGTTTCATCTGACCATATGACATTCTCCCAATCCTCTTCTGGATCATCCAAATGCTCTCTAGCAAACTTCCGACGGGCCTGGACATGTACTGGCTTAAGCAGGGGGACACGTCTGGCACTGCAGGATTTGAGTCCCTGGCGACGTAGTGTGTTACTGATGGTAGGCTTTGTTACTTTGGTCCCAGCTCTCTGCAGGTCATTCACTAGGTCCCCCCGTGTGCTTCTGTGATTTTTGCTCACCGTTCTTGTGATCATTTTGACCCCACGGGGTGAGATCTTGCGTGGAGCCCCAGATCGAGGGAGATTATCAGTGGTCTTGTATGTCTTCCACTTCCTAATAATTGCTCCCACAGTTGATTTCTTCAAACCAAGCTGCTTACCTATTGCAGATTCAGTCTTCCCAGCCTGGTGCAGGTCTACAATTTTGTTTCTGGTGTCCTTTGACAGCTCTTTGGTCTTAGCCATAGTGGAGTTTGGAGTGTGACTGTTTGAGGTTGTGGACAAGTGTCTTTTATACTGATAACAAGTTCAAACAGGTGCCATTAATACAGCGGAGCCTCTTAAAGAAGAAGTTACAGGTCTGTGAGAGCCAGAAATCTTGCTTGTTTGTAGGTGACCAAATACTTATTTTCCACCATAATTTGCAAATATATTCATAAAAAATCCTACAATGTGATTTTCTGGATTTTTTTTCTTCTCGTTTTGTCTGTCATAGTTGACGTGTACCTATGATGAAAATTACAGGCCTCTCTCATCTTTTTAAGTGGGAGACCTTGCACAATTGGTGGCTGACTAAATACTTTTTTGCCCCACTGTAGCTGATACTAAAATGGATCCTATACAGTTTAGATATACAGTTAATAGAACACATTACAGCGTGTGTTTGAGAAACACAATATATTAAAACGTAGGTGTTTCTCAAACACTATGATAGATATGGAGGGTAATAGGAATCAGAACAGAATATAATTCAATGCTCAGCCTCTTTAAACCTGCTTACCCTGAACAATTAATCAAATGGCCACCTGGACTATTTACATTGACCCTCCCCTCCCCGCCCTTGTTTTTACACTGCTGCTACTACGGTATCTGTTTATTATCTATTCATAGTCACTTTACCCCTACCTACATGCACAAATGACCTCGACTAACCTGTACCCCCGCACATTGACTTGATACCAGGAACCCTTGTATATAGCCTCCTTATTGTTATTTTATTGTGTTACTTTTTATTTAATTTTTTACTTTAGTTTATGTAGTAAATATTTTCTTAACTCTATTTCTTGAACTGCGTCGTTGGTTTAGGACTTGTAAGTAAGCATTTCACGGTAAAGTCTATACCTGTTGTATTTGGCGTATGTGACAAATAAACTTTTTTTTTTTTGGGGGGGGGGGGGGGGGGGGTCACCTGAAGTCGTCAGCGTCGTCCTTGTCTGTTCCTATAGGATCTATAGATCTCCTTGTGTGTTCCTATAGGATCTATAGATCTCCTTGTCTGTTCCTATAGGATCTATAGATCTCCTTGTGTGTTCCTATAGGAGCTATTGATCTCCTTGTGTGTTCCTATAGGATCTATAGATCTCCTTGTGTGTCCCTATAGGATCTATAGATCTCCTTGTGTGTTCCTATAGGATCTATAGATCTCCTTGTGTGTTCCAATAGGATCTATAGATCTCCTTGTATGTTCCTATAGGATCTACGACCATAGAGAAGTATGACCTGCGGACTAACACATGGATCCAGGTGGGAGTGATGAACGGCCGGAGGCTTCAGTTTGGGGTGGCAGTGATCGACGACAAGCTGTACGTGGTGGGGGGCCGAGACGGGCTGAAGACATCCAACATGGTGGAGTGTTACAACCCTTTCAACAATGTCTGGTCCACCATGCCTCCCATGTCTACGCACAGACATGGACTCGGTGGGTTTACAGTAAAAAAATAAAAATAAAAAAAAACATTTCATACCTATGCTATTGTAGCACAAACTCAGTGGGATTACAATTCATACCTATACTATTGTAGCACAAGCTGTTCCTATATAAAACCTTGTCAGCCTACCGTACGCCTGCTCTGATTGTCTCTTTTCCCTGGCCGTTTCTCATACGTTTCATGTCAGAGGAATGGTTTGATTCACAGTTGAAATAGGTCTATGCCTGTGAACTGAGGCGATGTAGTCAAGTATTCATCTCAATTGTCTGTGGTTGGCTTTTCTGAGATATGGGTGATCACGCTTGCCCTAGAGATTACAGTGAATAGTATTACCTAGTCTCCTTTGATCGGGGCTGTAGCAGATAGCTCTCATACTTTGCTTGTGGTGAGCACGGTTTAACTGTGAAGTTGTGAGGAGCTACATAGCCTCCCTGCTAAGGCTTTGTCCTGCTGTGTGCATTCAGCAAAGAAGGAACTACTTATTCATATTTTCAAATCAACAATAACTGGTTTTTAAAATGGCTATTTCAGTTGAACTTTTATTCATACGGAAGGTAGAATGTTTACAGGTGATGTTCCTTTAGAATAATGTTGTACTCTAAACCAGAACATTACCAGCCATTATATAAATCCATTTATTGTGTTGTACAGTAACATCTTATATTCATTGTTGTTGGAAAACATTTTCCCCTCTGTGACCCCAGCAATAACAGGAATAACACAGTTGTTTTATATTCTGTTTGGAGAACAGACCCTGTGTTGAAATACTATTTGAAATCTTTCTAATACTACGTTTTCCCAAGCCTGCCTGGTGCTTGATGGGCGGTTTTGTAGTTTTGGGGATATTATATTGGTTCCATTAAACCAATCAAACGGAAAATGATATATTTTTTAAATGATTTAAAATAGTACTAGATCCCAAGTCTGTTTAAGAGAATAGAATAGACTACATTCGTTCAGTTCCACACAATGGTGACTCATCTAACAGCACTTCAACTGTTCTAGAATGAGCATCGTGGTTGATGCCTCTGGTTGAGCATCTTACACACAGACAGACAGACAGACAGACAGACAGACAGACAGACAGACAGACAGACAGACAGACAGACAGACAGACAGACAGACAGACAGACAGACAGACAGACAGACAGACAGACAGACAGACAGACAGACAGACAGACAGACAGACAGACAGACAGACAGACAGACAGACAGACAGACAGACAGACAGACAGAAAGTATTGTACAGCTAACCTTGTGGGAACACACAATTCAGTCCCATTCAAAATTCTATTTTCCCTAACCCCTAACCCGTACTCTTACCCTAACCCAAAAACCTAACCCTAACCCTAAAACAAACCCTAGATCCTAACCCTAACCCTTAACCTAATTCTAACCCTAACACTAATTCTAACCTTAACCCTAAACCCCCTAGAAATAGCATTTTACCTCGTGGGGACTAACAAAATGTCCCCAGTTGGTCCAATTTTTGTTTGTTTACTATTCTTGTGGACACACACACACACACACACACACACACACACACACACACACACACACACACACACACACACACACACACACACACACACACACACACACACACACACACACACACACACACACACACACACACACACAGAGTATGCTCTGGTTGATGGTTCCCCCCTCTTTCTAACTCTCCAGGTATAACAGTGTTGGAGGGCCCCATGTATGCAGTAGGTGGCCATGATGGATGGAGTTACCTGAATACAGTGGAGAGGTGGGACCCCCAGGCTAGACAGTGGAACTATGTGGCCAGCATGTCCACCCCACGCAGCACTATGGGAGTCACCGCACTCAACGGAAAGTAAGTGGCTGTACTAAAACATTATGACAGCATACAGTAACAGTTGTTACTAAAACACAAGCTTATTTATGACATAAGGCACAAAATGAAAGGAGAATGTATTATGTATATACACACTAGAAGCTAATAACCAGCACAACAGGAAAACTAAGTTCTGTTTCTTGTTATGTAACACATTTTGGTTAAGGTCTAATCTTCGTATATAAAAACAAGAAGGCTTTTCTTTGTGTGTAAGCCTGGGCCTAGACTACAACAGCTCTACATTACATAATGGCAGACAACAAAGTACTGTTTTGCGGTGTGTTTTCACTCTATAAAACCTTTTTAGATTTTCTTCCTGCATCTGGGTGAAAAATTGAAAACAAGGAAGGAAGACTTTTCTACAATCCTCCATCTCTCTCCTCTTAACCTCTTGGGGCTAGGTGGGACGCTAGCGTGCCACCCGTGGTGCACTCCATCAACAGCAGGTGCATTTCAAGAGCGGCAAATTTGAATCCAAATAAATGTCAAAATTCAAATTTTTCAAAAATACAACTATTTTACACTATTTGAAAGATAAACATCTCCTTAATCTAACCACGTTTTACGATTTCAAAAAGGTTTTACGGCGAAAACATAAATTTAGAGTATGTTAGGACAGTACATTTACAAGAGTTGTGTGTAATGTTTTGTCAAGTCAAAGACAGGGTCACCAAAACCATAAAACCAGCTAAAATGATGCACTAACCTTTTACAATCTCCATCAGATGACACTCCTAGGACATTATGTTAGACAATGCATGCATTTTTAGTTCTATCAAGTTCATATTTATATCCAAAAACAGCGTTTTACTATGGCATTGATGTTGAGGAAATCGTTTCCCTCCAATAACCGGCAGTCAAGTCAGCGTCACAAATTAAATAATTAAAATTAGAAAACATTGGTAAAATATTATATTGTCATTTAAAGAATTATAGATTTACATCTCTTGAACGCAATCAACTTGCCAGATTTAAAAATAACCTTACTGGGAAATCACACTTTGCAATAATCTGAGCACTGCGCCCAGAAAAATACGCGTTGCGATACAGACTAGACGTCATGTTGGGGAGATCTAAAATCGAAAATACTATGTAAATAATCCATTACCTTTGATTCTCTTCATCAGATGTCACTTCCAGGTATCACAGGTCCATAACGAATGTAGTTTTGTTCAAAAAAGCTCATCATTTATGTCCAAAAATCTCCGTCTCGTTAGCACATGATGTAAGCCAGCCGGACTTCTCGTCATGAACGAGGGGAAAAAATATATTTCCGTTCGTTCAAACATGTCAAACGTTGTATAGCATAAATCATTAGGGCCTTTTTTAACCAGAACATGAATAATATTCAAGGTGGACGAATGCATACTCTTTTATAACGTATTGGAACGAGGGTACCCAACATGAACTCGCGCGCCAGCTGTCTAATGGGACATCATCGTTCCATGGCTCTTGTTCGGTCAGATCTCCCTCCAGAAGACTCAAAACACTTTGTAAAGGCTGGTGACATCTAGTGGAAGCAATAGGAAGTGCCAAAATATTCCTAAGCCCCTGTGTTTTTCAATGGGATAGGTTTAAAGTCAATACAACACATCAGGTATCCACTTCCTGTCAGAAAATGTCTCAGGGTTTTGCCTGCCAAATGAGTTCTGTTATACTCACAGACACCATTCAAACAGTTTTAGAAACTTTAGAGTGTTTTCTATCCATATATAATAAGTATATGCATATTCTAGTTACTGGGTAGGATTAGTAACCAGATTAAATCGGGTACATTTTTTTTATCCAGACGTGCAAATGCTGCCCCCTAGACCCAACAGGTTAAGGAAAGAATATGCTTCTACAACCCTTCATCCCTCTCTGCTAAGGAAGACATGTTCTACAACCCTCCACTCTTCTCTACTAAGGAAAAAAAAAGAATCCACAACCCCCGCCCCACTCTGCTAAGGAAGATGTTTCTCCACCCCTCCATCCCTCTCTGCTAAGGAAGATGTTTCTCCACCCTTCCATCCCTCTCTGCTAAGGAATATGTTTCTCCACCCCTCCATCCCTCTCTGCTAAGGAAGATGTTTCTCCACCCCTCCATTTCTCTCTGCTAAGGAAGATGTTTCTCCACCCCTCCATCCCTCTCTGCTAAGGAAGATGTTTCTCCACCCCTCCATCCCTCTCTGCTAAGGAAGATGTTTCTCCACCCCTCCATCCCACTCTGCTAAGGAAGATGTTTCTCCACCCCTCCATCCCACTCTGCTAAGGAAGATGTTTCTCCACCCCTCCATCCCACTCTGCTAAGGAAGATGTTTCTCCACCCCTCCATCCCACTCTGCTAAGGAAGATGTTTCTACACCCCTCCATCCCTCTCTGCTAAGGAAGATGTTTCTCCACCCCTCCATCCCTCTCTGCTAAGGAAGATGTTTCTCCACCCCTCCATCCCTCTCTGCTAAGGAAGATGTTTCTCCACCCCTCCATCCCTCTCTGCTAAGGAATATGTTTCTCCACCCCTCCATCCCACTCTGCTAAGGAAGATGTTTCTCCACCCCACCATCCCTCTCTGCTAAGGAAGATGTTTCTCCACCCCTCCATCCCTCTCTGCTAAGGAAGATGTTTCTACACCCCTCCATCCCTCTCTGCTAAGGAAGGTGTTTCTCCACCCCTCCATCCCTCTCTGCTAAGGAAGATGTTTCTCCACCCCTCCATTCCTCTCTGCTAAGGAAGATGTTTCTCCACCCCTCCATCCCTCTCTGCTAAGGAAGATGTTTCTCCACCCCTCCATCCCTCTCTGCTAAGGAAGATGTTTCTCCACCCCTCCATCCCTCTCTGCTAAGGAAGATGTTTCTCCACCCCTCCATCCCTCTCTGCTAAGGAATATGTTTCTCCACCCCTCCATCCCTCTCTGCTAAGGAAACCTGGGATTCGCCCTCCCTTAAAAGACAATACTTTCTAGGAATGACCGACACAACATTTCTTGAAGAGAAATGAGCATCATTTCTGAGCAGCATCCAAAGTCAGATTTGTAATGCTTTTATTGTCCTTACAGATTGTTTGCAGTTGGCGGTCGGGATGGGAGCTCGTGTCTGCGGTCGATGGAATGCTTTGATCCACACACCAACAAGTGGAGTATGTGTGCCCCCATGGCGAAGCGGAGAGGAGGGGTGGGTGTGGCCACGTACAACAGTTTCCTTTATGCTGTGGGTGGTCATGATGCCCCGGCGTCCAACCACTGCTCCAGACTCTCAGACTGTGTAGAGAGGTAAAAAAAACACTGCTCCCAGACTGTGTAGAGAGGTAAAAAAAACACTGCTCCCAGACTCTCAGACTGTGTAGAGAGGTAAAAAACATAGCTTTAGTCTACAGTATGGCTGCATTTCGATTCTTGGGACTTGCACACTTCCTGAAATGCATTCAACAATGGTGGAAACTCTCTCTAGCCTAGGCTTACACCAATCCAATGCTTTAAAATCCATGACAGAAATGGAAGTGCACACTTTTGGGAGTAGGGCAGAGAATCGGAATGTAGCCTATGTCAGTACTGTACTAGAGCAACAACAAAAAAGTCAACATCGTTTTTTCCAAGTGTCTTGTTATAGACTCATGGATTTTATGATGATGAAGTATAGCTATACAAATGGAGACACAGAGACATTTTAGGTTGTGGGTGTGTGTGGTGCTTTTCTGAGGCTTTGGCCATGTTCAAGAGCATTAAAACTGTGACGTATCATGGGTAAAATAAGACTGACTGCCTGATCTACAAATAAGACTGAGTAGTTAATTTTGATGCAAGGTGATTTGTAGATCAGTCAGTCTCTACTCGCCTTTAAAGTCGGCTGCAATGTCGAACGCGCCCATTAAGTTTGTTTGAAATTGCAGTTGACGGTGCAGGCAACTGCCGACAGACTGATCTCCAAAAAAAAAAAACGTTGCATCATAAATAACTACTCATTATTATTTGTAGATCAGTCAGTCAGTCACAATTTACACATAATGCATCACAGTTTTGATGCTCTCAAACATGGCCATTGTCTCTGTCTGTCTGCAAGTACAGGGCAAACCCAATACAAGTCATTCTTTCCATGGGAGTTGGTTTTTTAGCAGTGTGATTATCTGGCTTCTGTCACCCTCTGCTGGCTAATTCTGTAAAAAATCTACCTGTATCTGATACACACTGCATGTGACCCTATCAATGAACAGAATACCATCATGTCAAAACAATTAAATTGAAAACAACATGAAAAAAGTCACAAGATATTGTTGAATTCATCCATATACAAGTTGTACTCTTTGCTCTGTATCTCTTAAATATCCCAGGGATGCTGGGATATACTTCTTCAGGTATTTCCCTTTACCCTTGTATGTCACTGCAGGTATGATCCCAAAACAGACACATGGACCACGGTGTCCTCTCTGAGTGTCCCCAGGGATGCTGTAGGTATCTGTCTGCTAGGAGACAGGCTATATGCTGTCGGAGGATACGATGGAACATCCTACCTGAACAGTGTTGAGTCCTATGATGCACAGAACAATGAATGGACTGAGGTAACTTGAATTCTTTCTTAGATTTTCTTACAATGCTTTTCGAACCATAATTTCTCAATTCCAATAGCCTGGCACAATTCCTTACTGTAATCCATTTTTAAGACAGACTGTATGACCTTGCATCAACCTGTACTGTATGTCTCCAATAGGAGGTCAATCTCAACATTGGAAGGGCTGGAGCCTGTGTTGTAGTTGTGAGAATACCTTGAGGACTACAACTCCATACAACCCACTGGAATGCCACACAGGAAACAGGATATAATGTCACCACTGATGTCGCTAAGAATATGTTTTTTTCTACTGTAAAGGCAAACCTATATTGCATTCCTCACAAACCATTGTTTCTGTCAACAGTGATTTTCATTATCCAAGGATTTTCTTTTTGATTATGAGAATGCACTTTACCATATCTACGGATCAACAATCTGCATAGTAGTGGTTAAAAAAGTAGGAAACCTTGCCAAACTCTTGTTGATATGGTTGCTCTGTTAAAATGGTCTGTCAGAAAATAATGTTTTCTATATGATTAAAAAGAAAGAAATTACATTTAACCCATAAGAGTCAAAAGGGGGATTTTACGACTCATTAAAGTATAAAAAAATCATTATTTGATGAACATTTTTATTTGGCCTGCTATTAGCCAATACAAAACGCATTGAATAACAGATTCACTACACGGAACAACAGATAGTCCCAAAACAAAATCTAAAGGAAGTTTGTTTTGAAGTGTCTGTCCTATATCTGAGAGATATAAGAAAGATCAGGAAGCGTTTGTAATTTTTTTTACATGTATTTAACCCCTTATTTTTAGCACACTGAACAGTCTAAGCCCTGTCTAAGCAGGTGGAGGGGGGGTTCTACAAAGCTATATGGAATTGTTTTAAGAAGGTCATATCAAGGGTCGTTTAGCTATTTTATTTGGAATTTTAAGACCCCTTGAAGTATCAAAAAATTATGTAAAAAAAATATTTGATGAACATTTGTATTTGGCCTGACTGCTATTAGCCAATATAAACATTGAATAACAGATTCACTACATAGAACAACACATAGTCACCCCCAAAAACATCTAAAGGAAGTTTGAGCTATAAGAAAGATCAGGAAACATTTGTTATTTTTTGGGGGACATGTATTTAACCCCTTATTTTTGGCACTGAACAGTCTCCATATACAGTATACTTCCATACATATTTTCAACTGATACCGTGGGACTTTCAGACGAGTCTTGCGAGACATGTACGTGTTCATGAGAGTCTCACCTTTCCACATGGGGGGTCATATTAGTGTGTAGCCCAAACTGTTCGGACGCTACAGACAGAAGTTGGCATAATCGGCTGTACCGAGTTCAGAGAAGTCCCAAGAAACTTGTGGGTGAGAGTCTCATCCTTATATAGAGGGGTCATAATAGTTTGGACGTTGCATAAGATTTTGTGAGAAAAAAACAAGTTTTTGTGAGAGGGGGGGGGTCTCATGGTCTGACAAGCGTCAGTCTAGCTCTGTTGAAGTAGGTGGATTTGATGGATTGAGATGCATCCAATGCAAAAAAACAAACAAAAAAAACCTGATATCCCAAGCTTAAACTGACTGAATTTGATTGGGGGATATTGTATTATGCTAATTAGATTTCCGCGGGTGCACGGACATGGACCTTAGGGGTTTAATTGATACTTTTACATTTATACAGTAGCATTCTATATTTGTCTCATCACATATGAATATTTTTTTGATTTATATTCTAAAATATATATATCTCTCTTTTAGCCACCTGGAAATGAATACATCTCTGTTATTAACTGGTTCACTTCATATCTGGGTGAAGGTGCTCTGTGTACCAATGATTTCTACTCTTGGACAAACAGTTTTTTAAGAAAGACCACTGTGAATAATACTGAAGATGATGAGTTTTGTAAAGTACAATACCGGGATGCTTTGTCAGACCAATTTGAGGAAGTTACTCATAATGTATATCAGTTTTTTAGCAAGGAAAGAAATCTAAAGGACATTTTTCAAATTGTTTTTTTTTCTTATTTTTGTTCTTGGAAGCTATAGATGAATTACACCAAAGTCATTAGCCTGTCTTACAAAATGTGCCGTACATGTTTTAAAAAATTAAGTTTACACAATCGTGAATATATAAATATATCATATTGATATTTGTCATTACTGTAAAGATTTTTTTGCAAGTTTGTCAAAATTGCAGTCATCTTGATAACCTCACATCATTCCTAAACCATTAAACCATCAACTCCAGATGTTGGTTTTATATTTTGGAATTCTAGTTAACATTACGTTGTAAGTAAACAATATGCCCTTCTTCTTTATTTCACTTCATGTTTGCTACTGACTTATGAATAAACTGTGAGCTGGTTTCCCAGACAGGAATTAAGCCTAGTCTTGTACTAAGACACACTTTCAATGGAGAATCTCCATGAAACACATTTTGTTTTTGTCGTTGTTTAGGACTGGACCTAGGCTTTATCTGTGTCTGGGAATCCGTCCCTATATGACGTTGAGAACATTAAATACAGCTTTGAGTTACTACATTATCACCATGTGTACAGACTCTTTCACATCATGGCCTGTTGAGTTCATCTGTAAACAACATTACTTATTTTCTGTTTACACACTGAGGATCGTTCAGCTTGGAATATTACAAATGTATTGACGTGCTCTGAGGCCAAATGTAGATTTTTATCCTGATTTTTTACACTGCATACAGATCTAGAAATAAAACAACTTCATTGTCCTCTTTTGTGTCTGTAAGTTGCCCTGGATATGAGTTTCTGCTATTTTTTAAACCCCGTTCATACCTGGTGTTTACATGACTCCTTTCTCATGATTTTTGTCAATATTCTGATTGTGCCCAGATTTTTAGACAGGTGTAAACGATTAACAGACACATCTTCCTGACCACATGTGAAGACGGATCTAGACGGTGAAACCATTTAAATCGGAATTATCAAAATCATTGACAGGTGACACCATTGACTTATGGCATCAATGTCTAAAAATGAATAAATAAGTATTATTTAGAAAAATATACCTGCGAAATAATTAGCATACAAGGAAATCTGGTCACAATGCGGACACTGAATGGACAAGAGACACATTTTAATACCATGTCTAGAGGTGGCAATCCTTGATCAGATAGTGATTGGATCATATTTATCAGATCAGAAAACCCACATGTTAGCGCAAGATGTAAACTATGCTTATGTGTCAAGGTAGGAACCATGTTTCCGAGGGAAGGTTTCAACTTCGTATCTGTGCCATTACGGCGTCTGTGACAGCATTTTAAAGTTGTACATTTTCTTCCTCTTTTGTGTTTCAAAAAAGTGTAAGTGGAGAGTGGAAATGGGGTCCAAGCAGTGAGTTGAATCATACCTCCCTTCAGGTGATTGTCTTTATGTCCGATACTTTCTACAAGGAAACCAATTTAAAGGGTAAAATCTTATTTCTGGTAGAAATGTAGGACCTTAATTTGATCACCCGGTTGCAGGAGAATTTTCCTTCTATGCAGGAAATGTAAACCTTGTAGTGTATTTGAAGTTTAAAAAAGCTTTTGAAGTTTGTAATTCCCATTTTGAAAACTCATTATTATCAAATCAAATCAAAGTTTATTTGTCACGTGCGCCGAATACAACAGGTGTAAACCTTACAGTGAAATGCTGAATACAACAAGTGTAGACCTTACAGTGAAATGCTGAATACAACAAGTGTAGACCTTACAGTGAAATGCTGAATACAACAAGTGTAGACCTTACAGTGAAATGCTGAATACAACAAGTGTAGACCTTACAGTGAAATGCTGAATACAACAGGTGTAGACCTTACAGTGAAATGCTTACTTACAGGCCCTAACCAATAATGCCATTTGTAAGTAAAAAATAGATATTAGGTGAACAATAGATAAGTAAGGAAATAAAAAACAACAGTAAAAAGACAGTGAAAATAACAGTAGTGCGGCTGTATACAGGGACTGGTTAGTCGGGCTAATTGGGGTAGTATGTACATGTAGATATGGTTAAAGTGACTATGTATATATGATGGACAGAGAGTAGCAGTAGCGTAAAAGAGGGGTTGGCGGGTGGTGGGTTGCGGGACACAATGCAGATAGCCCTGTTAGCCAATGTGCGGGGGCACCGGTTAGTCGGGCTAATTGAGGTAGTATGTACATGAATGTATAGTTAAAGTGACTATGCATATATGATAAACAGAGAGTAGGAAGGTGTTGCTCATGTTTGGTATATTCAGTGTAAGTTTAGATGGAAACCACCCTAGTACAGGATAACAGCAGTGATCTCTAGCTGTTACTTGAACCAAAAAAATAGCATCAATCCATAATAGGAATGAGAATATATGAAAAATGAAACAATTGTCCTTTATGTATGTGACTACTGTATCTGTGTAATTGTCACGTATTTTTTAGTTTGAAAGAGGCCTCTGATAACAGTCATTTATGTTTGCAAGATTTGTTCTACAACATTTCTGCATATGAAAAATGCTCTGAAAGCACTCCTGAAGTTCTCTGTCCATTTGAACACTCCATGTGCTCAGACCAACCATTCTACACAGGCAGGAAGACATCCATTTATCTGCTTTGTCTTTAAAATAAACTGCTTCTGGTTTGGGGAGATGGTGTTTATTATGATGCTGTTGTTGTCTGTAAACACATGCAAGAGCTCTCTGTAATATTGAGTGGTTCTCTGTAATATTGACATGAATAGTGCTCTCCAGATGTTGGTGTTATATTTTAAAGCACCGGCAGATGGCACTGTTGTATTGTGGAGGACTTGCTGATACATACCCATTACAGACTGGGGAAATCAAAGATCCCAGTCTACCACTACTGTTAGCAAGAAACGTCAACCTGAATTAAGTGAACCAAGGACAAAAGCTTCAGCTAATAACCCTGCATAATTATTGAGGTACTGTGATGAAATATTAGGAAATTGGATGCAAAGTTTTTTTTAAACATTTTTTAATGAGCCTCTTACTGAGTTATAAGAATTATAACTCAAAGCCAAGTTAAATTTGGATTGGATGGATCTAGCACATCCGGTATGGAAGAGATCCTAAACAGATATGACACTGTATAGCTTTTACTGAGTTCATTTAGCACAGGCTTCCAGTTTCAAGTGCTAATTCCAACTTCATCCTTGACGCACGCAATCTATATCTTTATCTTGTTGAATGGAGACATTACTAATATGTACAATATGTTTTTGCTCTAAATCTACTTGGTAACAAACAGGTGGTCTGAAAGGGTTTAAGCCCTAAAGCCTTACAAGACATGGGAATTCTGCTTTTTGAAATCACTGACACATTCACACTGACATTTGAGATTTTTTTTGGGAGCACAGATTTCAACTCTTTTGTCAATATGATATATAAAAACGGGGAAAACGCCCAGCTTGATATTGACATATTGTCAGTTGACCAATGCCAAAAAAATCTATCTAACACAGCATGTTTATTTCTCAAAGAAAAAGGGGGAGAGTAAAAGGATAAGAAATTACAGTGGAGTAGAGTGTGGTGGTCATGTTGGCATCACAACACATGGAGCAGATGGGGGGGAATCCATCTATATTCATGGTCTCTGTGATGTGATGGAGATCTTCATATTCATGAATAAAGGGCTTGAAGAAAATCCCATCTGATGAAGAGGACTGGAGGAGGCCTAGATGCCACGCAGTGCTGTTCCGACTGTAATGTGCTACCTTAAAATACATATTAGCAAAGCATCAAATCATGTTGGATATCGGTCAGAATAAAGCATCACATCATGTTGGATATCGGTCAGAATAAGGCATCACATCATGTTGGATATCAGTCAGAATAAAGCATCACATCATGTTGGATATCGGTCAGAATAAAGCATCACATCATGTTGGATATCGGTCAGAATAAAGCATCACATCATGTTGGATATCGGTCAGAATAAAGCATCACATCATGTTGGATATCGGTCAGAATAAAGCATCACATCATGTTGGATATCAGTCAGAATAAAGCATCACATCATGTTGGATATCGGTCAGAATAAGGCATCAAATCATGTTGGATATCGGTCAGAATAAGGCATCACATCATGTTGGATATCAGTCAGAATAAGGCATCACATCATGTTAGATTTCAGTCAGAATAAAGCATCACATCATATTGGATATCAGTCAGAATAAAGCATCACATCATGTTGGATATCGGTCAGAATAAAGCATCACATCATGTTGGATATCGGTCAGAATAAAGCATCACATCATGTTGGATATCAGTCAGAATAAAGCATCACATCATATTGGATATCAGTCAGAATAAAGCATCACATCATGTTGGATATCAGTCAGAATAAAGCATCACATCATGTTGGATATCAGTCAGAATAAGGCATCACATCATGTTGGATATCAGTCAGAATAAAGCATCACATCATATTGGATATCAGTCAGAATGAAACAATGCAACCTCCAAAAGGACATAGTGTTAATGAAAGCAGCCTTACATGTATGATCCCTGGTCAAAAGTAGCGCACTATAAGGGAATAGGTTGCCATTTGGGACACAGGCACAGCTTTCATGGTCCGCAGACACCCAGAGAGACAGCTGGATCTCTGATCAAAGACTGTGGATAAGTGCTGTAGAATGTCACCCCCCCTCTTCTCTCTAAGGTCGGTTGAATACATTGTCACCTCATTATCTTTGAAAAAAAATAGGAGCTATGTCTCTCACCATAAAGTGAACCGGCGGTAGATTGGCCGAGTACATTCTCATTATCCCGGTGAGAGATATAATACACGTCACCAGAGGTTAAAGGGGGGGACCTGTATCAGTGATTTTGAACAGATAGACATCCCCTGCAGAGATGGTACACCTTATGGACTCGCTTATGGTTGTACCGCGGTATGACTGTGTACAACATCTAAAGGACCTTACATATAGGCTTAGATGCAGTCAAAACAGCTCATAAAAGTCAGTCAGTGGTATGAATACTTGGTAGAACTGTGATAGAGAAACCAGATACCCTTTTGAAAAAAGATGGTGATGTATTGGTGAGCATTCTCAGAAAATGTGTTATTCTACGGGGAATAACATATATACACTGCTCAAAAAAATAAAGGGAACACTTAAACAACACAATGTAACTCCAAGTCAATCACACTTCTGTGAAATCAAACTGTCCACTTAGGAAGCAACACTGATTGACAATACATTTCACATGCTGTTGTGCAAATGGAATAGACAACAGGTGGAAATTATAGGCAATTAGCAAGACACCCCCAATAAAGGAGTGGTTCTGCAGGTGGGGACCACAGACCACTTCTCAGTTCCTATGCTTCCTGGCTGATGTTTTGGTCACTTTTGAATGCTGGCGGTGCTTTCACTCTAGTGGTAGCATGAGAGTCTACAACCCACACAAGTGGCTCAGGAAGTGCAGCTCATCCAGGATGGCACATCAACGCGAGCTGTGGTAAGAAGGTTTGCTGTGTCTGTCAGCGTAGTGTCCAGAGCATGGACGCACTACCAGGAGACAGGCCAGTACATCAGGAGACGTGGAGGAGGCCGTAGGAGGGCAACAACCCAGCAGCAGGACCGCTACCTCCGCCTTTGTGCAAGGAGGAGCAGGAGAAGCACTGCCAGAGCCCTACAAAATGACCTCCAGCAGGCCACAAATGTGCATGTGTCTGCTCAAACGGTCAGAAACAGAGTCCATGAGGGTGGTATGAGGGCCCGACGTCCACAGGTGGGGGTTGTGCTTACAGCCCAACACCGTGCAGGACATTTGGCATTTGCCAGAGAACACCAAGATTGGCAAATTCGCCACTGGCGCCCTGTGCTCTTCACAGATGAAAGCAGGTTCACACTGAGCACGTGACAGAAATGAAAGAGTCTGGAGACGCCGTGGAGAACGTTCTGCTGCCTGCAACATCCTCCAGCATGACCGGTTTGGCGGTGGGTCAGTCATGGTGTAGGGTGGCATTTCTTTGGGGGGCTGCACAGCCCTCCATGTGCTCGCCAGAGGTATCCTGACTGCCATTAGGTACCGAGATGAGATCCTCAGACCCCTTGTGAGACCATATGCTGGTGCAGTTGGCCCTGGGTTCCTCCTAATGCAAGACAATGCTAGACCTCATGTGGCTGGAGTGTGTCAGCAGTTCCTGCAAGAGGAAGGCATTGATGCTATGGACTGGCCCGCCCGTTTCCCAGACCTGAATCCAATTGAGCACATCTGGGACATCATGTCTTGCTCCATCCACCAATGCCACGTTGCACCACAGACTGTCCAGGAGTTGGCGGATGCTTTAGTCCAGGTCTGGGAGGAGATCCCTTAGGAGACCATCCGCCACCTCATCAGGAGCATTCCCAGGCATTGTAGGGAGGTCATATAGGCACGTGGAGGCCACACACACTACTGAGCCTCATTTTGACTTGTTTTAAGGACATTACATCAAAGTTGGATCAGCCTGTAGTGTGGTTTTCCACTTCAATTTTGAGTGTGACTCCAAATCCAGACCTCCATGGGTTGATAAATTGGATTTCCATTGATTATTTTTGTGTGATTTTGTTGTCAGCACATTCAACTATGTAAAGAAAAAAGTATTTAATAAGATTATTTATTTCATTCAGATCTAGGATGTGTTGTTTAAGTGTTCCCTTTATTTTTTTGAGCAGTATATATACCCGAATTCCTGTAATATCCTCCAATATTGTATACAGTACCAGTCAAAAGTTTGGACAGACTTACTCATTACAGGGTTTCTCTTTATTTGTACTATTTTATACATTGTAGAATAATAGTGAAGACATCAAAACTATAAAATAACACATAAGGCATCATGTAGTAACCAAAAAAGTGTTAAACAGATCTAAATATATTTTACATTTGAGATTCTTCAAAGTAGCCACCTTTTGCCTTGATGACAGCTGTGCACACTGTTGGCATTCTCTCGACCAGATTCATGGGGTAGTCACCTGGAATGCATTTCAATTAACAGGTGTGGCTTGTTAAAAGTTTATTTGGGGAATTTTTTCCTTCTTAATGCATTTGAGCCAATCAGTTGTGTTGTGACAAGGTAGGGGTGGTATACAGAAGATAGCCCTATTTGGTAAAAGACCAAGTCCATATTATGGCAAGAACAGCTGAAATAAGCAAAGAGAAACGACAGTCCATCATTACTTTAAGACATGAAGGTCAGTCAATTTGGGAAAATGTCAAGAACTTTGAAAGTTTTTTCAAGTGCAGTCGCAAAAACCATCAAGCGCTATGATAAAACCGTCTCTCATGAGGACCACCACAGGAGAGGAAGACGCAGGGTCTTCTGCTGCAGAGGATAAGTTCATTATAGTTCCCAGCCTCAGAAATTGCAGCCCAAGTAAATGATTCACAGAGTTACAGTAACAGACACATCTAAACATCAACTGTTCAGAGGAGACTGCATGAATCAGGCCTTCATGGTCGAATTGCAGCAAAGAAACCAATACTAAAGGACACCAATAAGAAGAAGAGACTTGCTTGGGCCAAGAAACATGAGCAATGGACTATAGACCGGTGGGAATCTGTTGGTCTGATGAGATTTTTGTCCCTAATTTGAGATTTTGGGTTCTAAACTGTGAGATGCACAGTAGGTGAATGGATGATCTCTGCATGTGTGGTTCCCACCATGAAGCATGGAGGAGGAGGTGTGATGGAGTGGAGGTGCTTTACTGCTGACACTGTCAGTGATTTATTTATAATTAAAGGCACATTTAACCAGCATGGCTACCACAGCATTTTTTAGCGATACCCCATCCCATCTGGTTTGCGCTTAGTGGGACTATCATTTGTTTTTCAACATGACAATCATCCAACACACCTCCAGGCTGTGAAAGGGCTATTTGACCAAGAAGGAGCGTGATGGAGTACTGCATCAGATGTCCTGGCCTCTACAATCACCCGACCTCAACCCAATTGAGATGGTTTGAGATGAGTTGGACCACAGAGTGAAGGAAAAGCAGCCAACAAGTGTTCAGCATATGTGAAAACTTCTTCAAGACTGTTGGAAAAGCATTCCAGGGGAAGCTGGTTGAGAGAATGCCAAGAGTGTGCAAAGCTGTCATCAAGGCAAAGGGTGGCTACTTCAAAGAATCTAAACTATTAAATATGTTTAGATTTGTTTAATACTTTTTTGGTTACTACATGATTCTATATGGGTTATTTCATAGTTTTGATGTCTTCACTATTATTCTACAATGTAGAAAATAGTAAAATAAAGAAAAACCCTTGAATGAGAAGGGACTGGTGCTCTATGTGCAATTTGTTATTGTATTTGGGTTGCTATAACATTTGGTTTGATGTGACTTTGATGATTTAGGTATGTTTTTTTAAGCATTCCATAGGCCCTACCACTCTCATTGTTCACTAGCAGCAATAAAAGTGCTGGCTGTGGAGTAAGCAAATAGAGAAAACTAAGCCATATTTTTGGTCACTGTCTTTCAAGATCAATCAATCAATTACTTTTTGTCAATTAAAATGAAGTATATTTTACATTTTAATTTTTTTTACCACAAAAATATCACTAAATGTTTATTCACTTCAAAATTCTAAAAATGTAATCCTGCGACAATGAAATTACAGTAAATCATCTTTTAGTACTTATTTGGAATATATTTTTGAAAAAAGCTGCACGTTATTTAAGGGAAAAATGTATAGTTTAATATGACAGAATATGCAAAGTAACATTATTTACAGTTGAAGTCGGAAGTTTACATACACTTTGGTTGGAGTCATTAAAAGTTGTTTTCAACCACTCCACAAATTGCTTGTTAACAAACTATAGTTTTGGCAAGTCGGTTAGGACATCTACTTTGTGCATGACACAAGTCATTTTTCCAACAATTGTTTACAGACAGATTATTTCACTTATTATTCACTGTATCACAATTCCAGTTGGTCAGAAGTTTACATACACTAAGTTGACTGTGCCTTTAAACAGCTTGGAAAATTCCCCAAAATTATGTCATGGCCTCTTTGCTTGACATCATGGGTAAATCAAAAGAAATCAGCCAAGACCTCAGAAAAAATTGGAGACCTCCACAAGCCTGGTTCATCCTTGGGAGCAATTTTCAAATGCCTGAAGGTACCACGTTCATCTGTACAAACATTAGTACGCAAGTATAAACGCCATGGGACCACGCAGCCGTCATACCGCTCAGGAAGGAGACACTTTCTGTCTCCTAGAGATGAACGTATTTTGCTGCGAAAAGTGCAAATCAATCCCAGAACAACAGCAAAGGACCTTGCGAAGATGCTTAGGAAACAGGTACAAAAGTTTTTTTCTCCACAGTAAAAATAGGCCTGTATCGTCATAACCTGAAAGGCCACTCAGCATGGAAAAAGCCACTGCTCCAAAACCGCCATAAAAAAGTCAGACTACGGTTTGCGACTGCACATGGGGACAAAGATTGTACTTTTTGGAGAAATGTCCTCTGGCCTGATGAAACAAAAATAGAACTGTTTGGCCATAATGACCATTGTTATGTTTGGAGGAAAAAGGGGGAGGCTTGCAAGCCGAAGAACACCATCCCAATCGTGAAGCACGGGGGTGGCAGCATCATGTTGTGAGGGGGGGGGGGGGGGGGGGGTGCTTTGCTGCAGGAGGGATTGGGGCACTTCACAAAATATATGGCATCAAGAGGAAAGGAAAATTACGTGGATATATTGAAGCAACATCTCAAGACATCAGTCAGGAAGACAAAGCTTGGTCGCAAATGGGTCTTCCAAATGGACAATGACCCCAAATATACTTCCAAAGTTGTGGCAAAGGGGCTTAAGGACAACTAAGTCAAGGTATTAGAGTGGCCATCACAAAGCCATGACCTCAATCGCATACAACATTTGTTGCCAGAACTGAAAAAGTGTGTGTGAGCAAGGAGGCCTACTAACCTGAATCAGTTACACCAGCTCTGTCAGGAGGAATGGGACAAAATTCACCCAACTTATTGTGGGAAGCTTGGGGAAGGCTACCCGAAACGTTTGACCCAAGTTAAACAATTTAAAGGCAATGCTACGATTATACTAATTGAGTGTATGTAAACTTCTGACAGTGGGAATGTGATGAAAGAAATAAAAGCTGAAATAAATCATTCTCTCTAATATTATTCTGACATTTCAAATTCACAAAATAAAGTGGTGATCCTAACTGAGCTAAAACAGGGAATTTTTGCTAGGATTAAATGTCAGGAATTGTGAAATTGAGTTTAAATGTGTATGTAAACTTCCGACTTCACCTGTACATGTGTAAGAATGTTTTGATAAGAATTCAGTTGATATATTGCTATGACTGTTGCTTTTTCCAATAGTTTCTTCTTGTGGTCAAAATGACCCCAGTTGGTAATCCCTGTACAGTGCATTCAGGAAGTATTCAGATCCCTTGACTTCTTCCACATTTTGTTACGTTACAGCCTGATTCTAAAATTGATGAAAAAAAATGTTCCCTCATCAATCTACACACAATATCACAATATGACATCACAATACCCCATAATTACATCACAATACCCCATAATGACATCACAATATCACATAACGACAAAGCAATTTTTTGGGGCAAATGTATTAAAAATAAAACATCTCAAATATCACATATATACTGTAAGTATTCAGACCCTTTACTCAGTACTTTGTTGAAGCACCTTTGGCAGCAAATATAACCTCAAGTCTTCTTGGGTATGACGCTACAAGCTTGGCCCACCCGTATTTGGGGAGTTTCTCCCATTCTTCTCTGCAGATCCTCTCAAGCTCTGTCAGGTTGGATGAGGAGCGTCACTGCACAGCTTTTTTCAGGTCTCTCCAAAGATGTTCGATCGTGTTCAAGTTTGGGCTCTGGTTAAGCCACTCAAGGACATTCAGAGACTTGTCCTGAAGCCACTCCTGCATTCTCTTGGCTGTGTGCTTAGGGTTGTTGTCCTGTTGGAAGGGGAACCTTCACCCTGTGTTGGAAGTTGAACATTCACCCTAGTCTGAGGTCCTGACCGCTCTGGAGCAGGTTTTCATCAATGATCTCTCTGTACTTTGCACCATTCATGGCTGCTATGAAAGTTAACTGTGTTTACGCATGATCAGGGGTGTATTCATTCCGGGATTCTTCCGATGGCATTGAGGAGTACACCACATCAGCCACTGGCTTTATCAATAAGTGCATCGAGGACGTACTGTGACTGTACGTACATACCCCGACCAGAAGCCATGGATTACAGGCAACATTCGCACTGAGCTAAAGGGTAGAGCTTCCGCTTTCAATGTGAGGGACTCTAACCCGGAAGCTTATAAGAAATACTGCTATGCCCTGCGACGAACCATCAAACAGGCAAAGCATCAATACAGGACTAAGATTGAATCATACTACACCAGCTTCGATGCTCGTCTTATGTGGCAGGGCTTGCAAACTATTATAGACAACAAAGGGCAGCACAGCCGTGAGCTGCCCAGTGACACGAGCCTACCAGACGAGCTAAATCACTTCTATGCTCGCTTCGAGGCAAGCAACATTGAGGCATGCATGAGAGCATCAGCTGTTCCGGACGATTGTGTGATCATGCTCTCCGTAGCCGACGTGAGTAAGACCTTTAAACAGGTCAACATTCACAAGGCTGCAGGGCCAGACGGATTACTAGGACGTGTGCTCCGGGCATGTGCTGACCAACTGCCATTTTCAACATGTCCCTAATTGAGTCTGTAATACCAACATGTTTCAAGCAGACCACCATAGTCCCTGTGCCCAAGAACACGAAGGCAACCTGCCTAAATGACTACAGACCCGTAGCACTCACATTCGTAGCCATGAAGTGATTTGAAAGGCTGGTCATGGCTCACATCAACACCATTATCCCAGAAACCCTAGACCCACTCCAATTTGCATAACGCCCAAAAAGATCCACAGATGATGCAATCTCTATTGCACTCCACACTGCCCTTTCCCACCTGGACAAAAGGAACACCTATGTGAGAATGCTATTCATTGACTACAGCTCAGCGTTCAACACCATAGTACCTTCAAAGCTCATCACTAAGCTAAGGACCCTGGGACTAAACACCTCTCTCTGCAACTGGATCCTGGACTTCCTGACAGGCCGCCCCCAGGTGGGGAGGGTAGGTAGCAACACATCTGCCACGCTGATCCTCAACACTGGAGGTCCCCAGGGGTGCGTGCTCAGTCCCCTCCTGTACTCCCTGTTCACCCACGACTGCATGGCCAGGCACGACTCCAACACCATCATTAAGTTTGCAGACGACACAACAGTGATCACTGACAACGACGAAACAGCCTATAGGGAGGAGATCAGAGAACTGGCCGGGTGGTGCCAGAATAACAACCTATCCCTCAACGTAACCAAGACTAAAGAGATGATTGTGGACTACAGGAAAAGGAGGACCGAGCACGCCCCCATTCTCATCGACGGGGCTGTAGTGGAGCAGGTTGAGAGCTTCAAGTTCCTTGAAGAATGGTCCAAACACACTAAGACAGTCGTGAAGAGGGCACGACAAAGCCTGTACCCCCTCAGGAAACAAAAAGGATTTGGCATGGGTCCTGAGATCTTCAAAACGTTCTACAGCTGCAACATTGAGTGCATTCTGACTGGTTGCATCACTGCCTTTTACGGCAATTGCTCGGCATCCGACTGCAAGTCACTACAGAGGGTAGTGCGTATGGCCCAGTACATCACTGGGGCTAAGCTGCCTGCCATCCAGGACCTTTAGACCAGGCGTTGTCAGAGGAAGGCCCTAAGAATTGACAAAGACCCCAGCCACCCCTGTCATAGACTGTTCTCTCCACTACCGCATGGCAAGCGGTACCGGAGTGCCAAGTATAGGACAAAAAGGCTTCTCAACAGTTTTACCCGCAAGCCATAAGACTCCTGAAAAGGTAATCAAATGGCTACCCGGACTATTTGCATTGTGAGCCCCCCCCCCAACCCCCAATCCCTCTTTTATGCTACGGCTACTCTCTGTTCATCATATATGCATAGTCACTTTAACCATATCTACATGTACATACTACCTCAATCAGCCTGACTAACCGGTGTCTGTATGTAGCCTCGCTAATGTATATAGCCTCGCTACTGTTATTTTTCACTGTCTTTTTACTGTTGTTTTTATTTCTTTACTTACCTACTGTTCACCTAATACCTTTTTTGCACTATTGGTTAGAGCCTGTAAGTAAGCATTTCACTGTAACACCTGTTGTATTCTGCACACGTGACAAATAAACTTTGATTTAATTTGATTCCACCGTTTATGTTGAAAAACGTTTCTTAAACGGCAGCAAACGGAACGAAACGGGGATAAACATACCTGAATTTGTTCAATAGAAACTCTTGTTGGAAACTTTTGGACCATGCTCATTCACCCAAGTCATTGACTGTTTTCTCTGCCACCGCACGGCAAGCGGTACCGATGCACCAAGTCTGGAACCTACAGGACCGTGAACAGATTCTACCCCCAAGCCAATAGACTGTTAAACAGTTAGTTAAATAGTTAACCAAGTAGCTACCTTGACTATCCGCATTGAACTCTTTTGACTCATCACATATTGTGCTGCTACTGTTTATTATTATTATTATTTATTATCCTGTTGCCTAGTCACTTTATTCCTACCTATATGTGCATATCTACCTCAATGACCTCGTACCCCTGCACGTCGACTCGGTCCTGGTACCCCGTGTATATAGCCAAGTTATTGTTACTCATTGTGTATTTATTCCTTGTGTAATTATTTCTCTATTTTCTTTCTCTCTGCATTGTTGGGAAGGGCCCGTAAATAAGCATATCACGATTAGGCTACACCTGTTGTTTACGAAGCATGTGACAAATAAAATTCCATTTTATTTGATCTGCATGATGGATGTCAGATCAGAATGAATCCTGATGGATGTCAGATCAGAATGAATCCTCCTTCCCCATAGTTTTACCATGCAACCATCCAGGCAGGCACGGTTTGAATTTATGCACGGGAAGAGACCTGTCAGGGCGATAGATGATAATATGGACACTGGCTTTCTGTTTGTCAAGATTTACATTTCTCTTCCTTTCCCTTGAAGCTTCCAGCCAGCCGCTGTCAAGCAGCTTGCTGCCAATACGCCCGAGAACCTAAATTCAACATTTGTGGACTTCTCACAGGAATGAATGCAATTAGACTGCTTTGTGAGTGTAAAACGTCCCTTTGCATAAACCATGACGCAGTGCAATCTATCATTTTAATGGGCCTCAACTTTCCTGAGGGACATTCTGTCATTTGGTGGCTACATGGAGCTTTGCTGTTTGATGTTGTCTACTCCCTCTACTTGACAAAAAAAGTTTGAAGCAAATATAGTAGTAATGAAAGCTGAATGGTAGTGCGGGGTATGCTCTGCAATGATTTACAAAGATCCAGTCTGTTCCTATCAGTTTGTTCACCAACTTCCTCTTCCGGAGAATGTATCTTACCATTCAATACCATCCCTGGTACAGTACACTTAATAGAATAACCACCATTTTTTTTTCCTTCCAAGGACAAATAATCCAACATTGTGATTTTTTTTCTTCTTCTTCTTCTCCCTCAATCGTTGACTAAGAAAGACCATTGTTAGCTTTATATCGCAATTTCGTCTCATAGGTGTGTTACCTAACTAAAATAGCCCACTTTCTCATCCCACTGTCTGTGGCCCACCTCTGCAACACATTTTTTACAGAAATGCCAAGCAGAACTTAATCACTTCCTTTGTCAGAGTGGTTGGCTTTCTTTCCAGACCCATTGCTCACGACTGAGTCCCATATGGCACCCTATTTTCTCTACGGTGCACTACATTTGATCACTATGACCCTGTGGGCCCCGGTCAACAGTAGTGCACTATATATACAGTATAGTGAATAGGGTGCCATTTGGGATGGTTTTTCTACTGATTTTGTTAGTGAAGATGAACGAGCCATGACAATTAAAGCTGGGGGCCATTAGTTCCTCTCAATGGAAGGTTAGGTCTCATGTTTAACAGCCTGAGGGAAGAAGAGCTCTACAGGGCAACGCCGTCTACATTTGTCATCCATACCATAATAGAGAGACTTACAATTGAGGGGAGAAACACTTCAAACTCTGCTTCAAGGATAGCAACTACGAAGAATGGGGTGTGGTGACGCAAAACTGAATCAAGCTCAAGTTAGTGTTCTTGCTTCAGGTTATTTGTGTAAAAGTACCTACAGGATCTGAACAGCAGCACACAGGATTGACTTCATCAGTTTTTCAGAGCATTTTGTTTCTTGCTATACCTCCGGCTAATGGCATCACTCAGACAAAACCCACACTGCAGACACGGTGGGTGCCAGTAGACCTGCCAACAGCGGAGAAAACCTGAACCCTCCTTATACTTATCCTGCCTGCTTCTGTTTGAATCTGGTAATAAAAAAAAAAGCAGAACCTCGGTTGTTAACAATTTAAGAGATTCATTTGATGTTACTACATGTTTTACAGGTGAGCTCTAGCTATGCTGCTACGTTGTGGAGTAACGCCTGCATATCGCACAGCTTTCAGCTTGGGGAAGCCACTTTCCTTTCAAATTCAGCCTTGAGGCTCTCAGATTCACATCTCAGCCCCGTTCTTTTGGCTTACATACATTTCATATCATTTAAGAAAAATATACATTTTGGAAGATGTAGCTAGTAGTCTGAGAATAATCTTCACACGCGAAACTGGAGCTAGAGAGCAGTGACTATAGAAATTACTCTCCATGAAAAGGGGATAGCTTGGCTTAAACCAATGGACGGGTCAGATCAATCCTCAAACTAAATTGTCCAATTGTCAGAAACAATAAGCCTCTGGATATGCGACCAAGAAGAAAATACGAAAAATGTGATAGATTGACATCCTGTATGATTGTATTCAAGCTGAGACAAGCTGTAGGACTGTATTCAAGCTGAGACATCCTGTAGGACTGTATTCAAGCTGAGACAACCTGTAGGACTGTATTCAAGCTGAGACATCCTGTAGGACTGTATTCAAGCTGAGACATCCTGTAGGACTGTATTCAAGCTGAGACAACCTGTAGGACTGTATTCAAGCTGAGACATCCTGTAGGACTGTGTTCAAGCTGAGACATCCTGTAGGACTGTATTCAAGCTGAGACATCCTGTAGGACTGTATTCAAGCTGAGACATCCCTGTATGACTGTGTTCAAGCTGAGACGACTTTTATGACAGTGTACAGTATATCCTTCACAGTGCTTTACAGTGAAATCATGTTTTGAGAGTGGTCGCCAGCCCAGCCAGCAGGATCTATGCAACCAACGCTCTGTGCTCTGAAAGATGTTTACCCTTTAAGTCTCCTGTGTGGCATGTTAAGCAGTGGTAATCTTCCTGCCGCAGTGCAGCCAATAAATTCCTGTATGACTAAGCATCACCATAGCATCGCACCTGGATACAATATCACAGTGGGCTAGGCATGGGCTGTCTGACTACCAAATGGCACCCTATATTGTGCACTACTTTTGACCAGGGCCCCTTGGGGGGCCCATAGGGCTCAGGTCCAAAGTATGTAGGGAATAGAGTGCCATGTGGGTCTCATTTTCTGTTCAGTTTGGAGCCAGACCATGCCTTCCAACAAAATAAACATATGTCATAAATGTTATACACCAAGGGATGAGATCACAGCCAGTGTGAGCCATGTCAACGCTACACAGGGACATGCTCTGTACTTCAAAAACTGCACATCGTTTATTTCCCCAGTAGCTTCTGCTGATTTCAGTCGTCTGCGCGTCGATTCATCTACCTCTCGCAAACAATGCAGCTCTTCTGGAATTACAAATCTGAAGGCTCTGCTTTCTTCCTCATTCCCCAAAGCTTAATATTGTGCCATGTGGAGAATGATGTAACAGGGAGACACAGCAAGTTGTGCTCCAGCTTAGGATGAGGCTGGGAAGAGGAGGCTCGCAGAGGGTTGATTACTGTATATCATCAAGAATACAACTTTTACCACACAAATCTCCAGTGAGATTAGAAATACTGTTAAAAAATGTTTAACCTTAATTTAACTAGGCAAGTCAGTTAAGAACAAATTCTTATTCACAATGACAGCCTAGGAACAGTGGGTTAACTGCCTTGTTCAGGGGCAGACCGACAGATTTTTTTACCTTGTTGCTCGTGGATCTGATCTAGCAACCTTTTGGTTACTGGTTCATCGCTCTAACCACTAGGCTACCTGCCACCCGTGTGTGAGTATGTGAGTGTGAGTATGATAACAGAAATGAAGAGCTGGTTCATGAGGTTATTAGCACTGCAGACAATGCCTCTGAAAGTGATCACAAACGGAACGGAACTTTCATAGTTATTTGACAAACAAAAGCTAGCTCACAAGTGAAAATTATTTGGAACACACTGTAGCAAAAAAAACTGGAAATGATTCACAGTTACTGTGGAAAGACACACAGCTGACAGGAGTCATCCACACCATGTGTGACTTTTGATATACATTACTTCTATATTTTGTTTATATTCTGAGAGAGACATTAAACTATGGAATTGTTATTTTATAAAGACAGACACCAGGCAGCCATTTTTAAAGAGCCACCCTATTAAGATGTATTCATTGATGATTGTTTTGCCTCCAAGTGGTTTCAGTTTTTCAGATCTGTAATCTCAGTTCCCTAAAATATAACGTTTTGACTGCTCTTAAAAAACGATATTGATTAACAAGCTTAGCCTAAGGCTAGCTATGAACTGGGTTGGATGAATGCAGAGGAGAGGGACATTTAAATATAATTTAAACAAATAGAAGTACGTTTACAGAATCCATGAGGCAGTGAATGGAAGTATGATATTTATACTTAACACTAGAAGCGCAGAGACTAATTTCGACATCATGTGAATTTAAAATTGAAATATCTCTGCCATTATAAAGTCATGCCCCCCTCTGACAGAGAGGAAAGGAATTAAACTGTGCTTACAAATAAAATAAAATACAACTTTATTTATTACATCAGGCGCCGAATACAACCTTACCGGGAAATGCTTACTTACAAGCCCTTAACCAACAATGCAGTTCAAGAAAGAGTTAAGAAAAAATGTACCAAATAATCTAAAGTAAAAAATAATAAAAAGTAACACAATAAAATTTGATTAATTGTTCAGCAGTCTTATGGCTTGGGGGTAGAAGCTGTTAACGAGCATTTTGGTCCTAGACTTGGAGCTCCGGTACCGCTTGCCATGCAGTAGCAGAGAACAGTCTATGACTTGGGTGGCTAGAGTCTTTGACAATTTTTGGTGATTTCCTCTGACACCGCCAAGTATATAGGTCCTGGATGGCAGGAAGATTGGCCCCAGACACACTACCCTCTGTAACGCCTTACGGTCAGATGCCATAGCAGGCGGTGATACAACCGGTCAGGATGCTCTCGATGGTGCAACAGTAGATTTTTTTTGACGATCTGGGGACCCGTGTCAAATCTTTTCAGTCTCCTGAAGGGGAAAAGGTGTTGTTGTGTTTTGACCATGATAGTTCATTGGTGATGGAACTTGAAACTCTTGACCCGCTCCACTAGAGCCCCGTCAATGGGGCCTGTTAAGGCCAGCTTTTCCTGTAGTCCACGATCAGCTCCTTTGTCTTGTTCACATTGGCCTGGCACCACACTGCCAGGTCTCTGACCTTCTCCCTATAGAGTCTCTTATCATTGTCAGTAATCAGGCCTACCACATCAGCAAACCTATTGATGGTGTTGGAGTCATGTTTGGCCAGGGAGTACAGGAGGGGACTAAGCATGCACCCCTGAGGGGTCCCAGTGTTGAGGATCAGCATGGCAGATGTGTTGATGTGTTGCTGCCTACCCTTACCATCTAGGGGTGGCATTTCAGGAAGTCAAGGATCCAGTTGCAGAGGGAGGTGTTTAGACTCAGGGTCCTTAGCTTGGTGATGAGCATGGAGGGCACTATGGCATTGAACACTGAGCTGTAGTCAATGAACAGCATTCTCACATAGGTGTTACTTTTGTCCAAGGTGGGAAAGGGCAGTGTGATGATCTGTTAATCTGTTTAATCTGTTAATCATTTAGCAGACACTCTTATCCAGAGCAACTTACAGTAGTGAATGCATACATTTCTTTTCCCATACTGGTACCCCTTGGGAATTGAACCCACAACCCCAGCATTGCAAACACCATGCTCTACCAATTGAGCCACACGGGACTTAATCTGTTGGGGCGGTATGCGAATTGGAGTGGGTCTACGGTATCCGGGAGGATGCTGTTGATGTGTGCCATGACCAACCTTTCAAAGCACTTCATGGCTACCAAAGTGCACAAAATTATACAGACATGGAGTACAGCTACAACTCTTTTACCAGCCAAGAGTTTGACAATCTTTACAATTGTATTCAACCCTCCTGCCTTCTTGAATATATAAATATCTCTATGTTATGGTGACACTGAAAGGCCATGTAGAGAGAAGTCCCTCTACGTTCTCCCTCTGAGTTTGTGTCCCAAATGACACACTATTCCCTATATAGTGCACTTCTTCTGACCAGGGACCATAGGGATTTGCTCAAATTACATTTAGGGTGCCATTTGGGATGCATCAAGAGTCCTTTTTGATTCAGTGCAACTATGGTAGGAAGGCAAATTACAGCAGATCCTGGTAACATCCTTTTTTCTATTCATGGTATTTCATTATCATGGCTTATTGGACACAAAGAAGCGTAGGGAGCCAGGGGCATTTCATTTCATTTCATGTCTCCTAACCTCCAGATGTTCACCTCTACATAATCTACTGATACTAGTACAGGTAGTGGCTTAATGGCCCATACAGGTAGCGGCTTAATGGCCCATACAGGTAGGGTTTTAATGGCCCATACAGGTAGTGGTTTAATGGCCCACGCAGGTAGGTAGCGGCTTAATGGCCCATACAGGTCGTGGCTGAATGGCCCATACAGGTAGCGGCTTAATGGCCCATACAGGTAGTGGCTTAATGGGCCACGCAGGTAGCGGATTAATGGCCCATACAGGTAGCGGCTTAATGGCCCATACAGGTAGTGGCTTAATGGCCCATACAGGTAGTGGATTAATGGGCTACGCATGTAGCGGCTTAATGGCCCATACAGGTCGTGGCTGAATGGCCCACACAGGTAGTGGATTAATGGGCTACGCAGGTAGCGGCTTAGTGGCCCATACAGGTAGAGGATTAATGGCCCATACAGGTAGTGGCTTAATGGCCCATACAGGTAGAGGTTTAATGGCCCATACAGGTAGGGTTTTAATGGCCCATACAGGTAGGGTTTTAATGGCCCATACAGGTAGTGGATTAATGGCCCACGCAGGTAGCGGCTTAATGGCCCATACAGGTATTGGTTGAATGGCCCATACAGGTAATGGGCTTAATGGCCCATAAAGGTCGTGGCTGAATGGCCCATACAGGTAGTGGGCTTAATGGCCCACACAGGTAGTGGATTAATGGGCTACGCAGGTAGCGGCTTAGTGGCCCATACAGGTAGAGGATTAATGGCCCATACAGGTAGTGGCTTAATGGCCCATACAGGTAGCGGCTTAATGGCCCACACAGGTAGTGGATTAATGGGCTACGCAGGTAGCGGCTTAGTGGCCCATACAGGTAGAGGATTAATGGCCCATACAGGTAGTGGCTTAATGGCCCATACAGGTAGAGGTTTAATGGCCCATACAGGTAGGGTTTTAATGGCCCATACAGGTAGGTTTTAATGGCCCATACAGGTAGTGGATTAATGGCCCACGCAGGTAGCGGCTTAATGGCCCATACAGGTATTGGTTGAATGGCCCATACAGGTAATGGGCTTAATGGCCCATACAGGTCGTGGCTGAATGGCCCATACAGGTAGCGGCTGAATGGCCCATACAGGTAGTGGGCTTAATGGCCCATACAGGTAGTGGATTAATGGCCCACGCAGGTAGTGGCTTAATGGCCCATACAGGTAGTGGGCTTAATGGCCCATACAGGTACTGGGCTTAATGGCCCATACAGGTAGTGGATTAATGGGCTACGCAGGTAGCGACTTAATGGCCCATACAGGTCGTGGATTAATGGGCTACGCAGGTAGTGGTTTAATGGCCCACACAGGGAGTGGGCTTAATGGCCCATACAGCTGGTGGATTAATGGCCCATATATTTCCCCAAGCTCAGGTAATGAAACACAACCCCTGTACAATTTTAGTTGAGACTGACATGTTCTGGACTGAATTCAAACGATAATGTGCTCTATGAATGGATGGAACGTTTTAACTGTTGGACTAGTAACCAAAAGGTTGCAAGATCGAATCCCAGAGCTGACAATCTGTCGTTCTACCCCTGAACAAGGCAGTTAACCCACTGTTCCTAGGCCTTCATTGTAAATAATAATTTGTTATTAACTGACTTGCTTAGTTAAATAAAGGTAAAAAAAATGTTCCCCCGGTTAAGTGAGTTTTAACATGGATGATAAGGAAAAGGTTTCCCTCGTGAACAATGTTTGAGAAAGGACTTGGTCATGGCCTAAGTAGTTAAATAAGGTTCATCAGTTAAATAAAGCATGTATTGTACACACTGCACTGTGGAGCGCTGCATGTATTTCACATTCAAGACTTGTAAACCAGCTGTGTACAAGGATCCACCTAGAATGTTTCAATGAGTTTACATTTATTTTATTTGTTTGTAGGAAAGACAGAACTACACCCACTGCGAATGAAGTATAGAAGTATGATCTACACCCACTGTAAAAGAAGTATAACCTACACCCACTGTGATAGAAGTATAGAAGTATGATCTACACCCACTGTGACAGAAGTATAACCTACACCCACTGTGATAGAAGTATAGAAGTATGATCTACACCCACTGTGACAGAAGTATAACCTACACCCACTGTGATAGAAGTATAGAAGTATGATCTACACCCACTGTAATAGAAGTATAACCTACACCCACTGTGATAGAAGTATAGAAGTATAACATACACCCACTGTGATAGAAGTATAGAAGTATAATCTACACCCACTGTAATAGAAGTATAACCTACACCCACTGTAATAGAAGTATAACCTACACCCACTGTGATAGAAGTATAGAAGTATAACATACACCCACTGCGATAGAAGTATAGAAGTATGATCTACACCCACTGTGACAGAAGTATAACCTACACCCACTGTGACAGAAGTACAGTCGTGGCCAAAAGTTTTGAGAATGACACAAAAATTCATTTCCACAAAGTTTGCTGCTTCAGGGTCTTTAGATATTTTTGCCAGATGTTACTATGGAACACTGAAGTATAATTACAAGCATTTCATAAGTGTCAAAGGCTTTTATTGACAATTACATGAAGTTGATGCAAAGAGTCAATATTTGTAGTGTTGACCCTTCTTTTTCAAGAACTCTGCAATCCACCCTGGCATGCTGTCAATTAACTTTTGGGCCACATCCTGACTGATGGCAGCCCATTCTTGCATAATCAATGCTTGAAGTTTGTCAGAATTTGTGGGTTTTAGTTTGTCCACCCGCCTCTTGAGGATTGACCACAAGTTCTCAATGGGATTAAGGTCTGGGGAGTTTCCTGGCCATGGACCCAAAATATCAATGTTTTGTTCCCCGAGCCACTTAGTTATCACTTTTGCCTTATGGCAAGGTGCCCCATCATGCTGGAAAATACATTGTTCATCACCAAACTATTCCTGGATGGTTGGGAGAAGTTGCTCTCGGAGGATGTGTTGGCACCTTTCTTTATTCATGGCTGTGTTCTTAGGCAAAATTGTGAGTGAGCCCACTCCCTTGGCTGAGAAGCAACCCCACACACATATGGTCTCAGGATGCTTTACTGTTGGCATGACACAGGACTGATGGTAGCGCTCACCTTGTCTTCTCCAGACAAACTTTTTTCCGGATGCCCCAAACAATCGGAAAGGGGATTCATCAGAGAAAATGACTTTACCCCAGTCCTCAGCAGTCCAATCCCTGTACCTTTTGCAGAATATCAGTCTGTCCCTGATGTTTTTCCTGGAGAGAAGTGGCTTCTTTGCTGCCCTTCTTGACACCAGGCCATCCTCCAAAAGTCTTCGCCTCACTGTGCGTGCAGATGCACTCACACCTGCCTGCTGCCATTCCTGAGCAAGCTCTGTACTGGTGGTGCCCCGATCCCGCAGCTGAATCAAATTTAGGAGACGGTCCTGGAGCTTGCTGGACTTTCTTGGGCGCCCTGAAGCCTTCTTCACAACAATTGTACCGCTCTCCTTGAAGTTCTTGATGATCCGATAAATGGTTGATTTAGGTGCAATCTTACTGGCAGCAATATCCTTGGCTGTAAAGCCCTTTTTGTGCAAAGTAATGATGACAGCACGTGTTTCCTTGCAGGTAACCATGGTTGACAGAGGAAGAACAATGATTCCAAGCACCACCCTCCTTTTTAAGCTTCCAGTCTGTTATTCGAACTCAATCAGCATGACAGAGTGATCTTCAGCCTTGTCCTCGTCAACACTCACACCTGTGTTAACGAGATAATCACTGACATGATGTGAGCTGGTCCTTTTGTGGCAGGGCTGAAATGCAGTGGGAATGTTTTTGGGGGATTCAGTTCATTTGCATGGCAAAGAGGGACTTTGCAATGAATTGCAAATCATCTGATCACTCTTCATAACATTCTGGAGTATATGCAAATTGCCATCATACAAACAGAGGCAGCAGACTTGGTGAAAATGTATATTTGTGTCATTCTCAAAACTTTTGGCCAATACTGTATAAACTACACCCACTGTGATAGAAGTATAGAAGTATAACCTACACCCACTATGATAGAAGTATAGAAGTATAACCTACACCCACTATGATAGAAGTATAGAAGTATAACCTACACCCACTGTGATAGAAGTATAACCTACACCCATTATGATAGAAGTGTAACCTTCACCCACTGTGATAGAAGTATAGAAGTATAATCTACACCCACTGTGGTAGAAGTATAGAAGTATAATCTACACCCACTGTGGTAGAAGTATAGAAGTATAATCTATACCCACTGTGATAGAAGTATAGAAGTATAATCTATACCCACTGTGATAAAAGTGTAGAAGCGTAATCTACACCCACTATGGTAGAAGTATAGAAGTATAATCTATACCCACTGTGATAGAAGTATAACCTACACCCACTGTGATAGAAGTGTAACCTTCACCCACTGTGATAGAAGTATAGAAGTATAATCTACACCCACTGTGGTAGAAGTATAGAAGTATAATCTACACCCACTGTGGTAGAAGTATAGAAGTATAATCTATACCCACTGTGATAGAAGTATAGAAGTATAATCTATACCCACTGTGATAAAAGTGTAGAAGAGTAATCTACACCCACTATGGTAGAAGTATAGAAGTATAATCTATACCCACTGTGATAAAAGTGTAGAAGCGTAATCTACACCCACAATGGTAGAAGTATAGAAATATATTCAACACACACTGTGATAAAAGTATAATCTACAACCACTTTCATGGAAGTATAGAAGTATACTCCACACCCACTGTGATAGAAGTTTAGAAGAGTAATCAACACCCACTGTGGTAGAAGTATAGAAGTATAATCAACACCCACTGTGGTAGAAGTATAGAAGTATAATCAACACCCACTGTGGTAGAAGTATAGAAGAATAATCAACACCCACTCTGATAGAAGTTTAGAAATATAATCTACACCCACTGCGATAGAATTATAGATGTATATTCTACACCCACTGCAATAGAATTATAGATGTATATTCTACACCCACTGTGATAGAAGTATATTCTACACACACTGTGATAAAAGTAAAATCTACAACCACTTTCATGGAAGTATAGAAGTATACTCCACACCCACTGTGATAGAAGTTTAACCTACACCCACTATGATAGAAGTATAGAAGTATAATCTACACTCACTGTGGTAGAAGTATAGAAGTATAATCTACACCCACTGTGATAGAAGTATAGAAGTATAATCTACACCCACTGTGGTAGAAGTATAGAAGTATAATCTATACCCACTGTGATAAAAGTGTAGAAGCGTAATCCACACCCACAATGGTAGAAGTATAGAAGTATATTCTACACACACTGTGATAAAAGTCTAATCTACAACCACTTTCATGGAAGTATAGAAGTATACTCCACACCCACTGTGATAGAAGTTTAGAAGTATAATCTACACCCACTGCGATAGAAGTATAGAAGTATAATATACACCCACTGTGATAGAAGTATAGAAGAATAATCTACACCCACTGTGATAGAAGTTTAGAAGTATAATCTACACCCACTGTGATAGAAGTGTCGTGTCTTTGGCTATGCCGGATTAAGTGATATGACATGCTATTCTATAAAATCCTTTCTCTGTAATTAATATTACCTGATTAAGCTAATCATGTAAATGTAATTAACTAGAAAGTTGGGGCACCACGAAAGAGTGTTTTCGAGCTGTTATCTTCCAAATAAACTCTTAAAGACCTAGTAATATTTTACATCAATAGCAGTCAATAATTATCGTCACCTTATTTCAGTCTCATCTGAAAGTTGTAAATTCTTGGTTATCTTCACGAACCCTGGCTAACAAGTTGAATCAGCAATACAAAATTGGGTTTAATTATTTATTTACTAAATACCTAACTAATCACACAGAATTACATATACACAGAATGCAAATTATGTCATACAGAAAACGTCCCTGGTGGATGGAACCTGTATGATGGCTTGGTACACAAAGAGAGGGGGTTGGGTTTGAATGAAAGAGCGGGAAGACTGAGGAACAAAGGGAGAAGCTGTGGTTTCGTATATACAGTATCTTATGCATTCTAAATTACCGCCCATTTGGGAAAGGAAAATGCAATAAATATTTACTGTGAGCTGCGCTTCGGTAGGTTGGTCGTAGGTGCTGGCCGTGTTGGCCAACAGAGATCTTCCTGTCCTCGGAAGAATGTCTCTGGTGATAAATTGGATACGTTGTAGTATCTTCATTGTGTGTTAGACTGGATACGTCGTCCGTCCTTTCCCAGCCCACATTTACAGCTGCTGTTGCTAACTCAACTGCTCGGATGTCTCACTTCTTTAGTGAATAAGAGTTCAAAGGGTGTGTTTCATAGTTTATAACCCATGTCTCTTCACAGGGGCGGGCCACTGATTGAGCAGGGCTCTAAACCTTATGAAAACCAAATTCTCTCATTTGGAAGCTAAAATTACATTTAATCTTTTCACAAATAGTTTCATTTAAATTGCATTTAAATTGCACAACAATTCCATGTGAATCTGATAACTATAATGTGTAGTCAGATACAGTTTTCCCAGATACAGTTTATGTCGTCCTGTCATCAGTCATAATGTCTCAGATGACAACCGAACTGACATCATATTCATTAAGTACTAACGCATATTTTCAACTGGTTCTATTACCGAAATATGGTTCCTTTCCCCCCACTTGTTTGATGTTCCCAGACTCTCTATGTTTAACAAAGGCTATTCAAGAGTCCTTCAATAGAGTCAAAGAGAGAGGGAAGGGAGAAAGGTATTTATGGGGGGGTCATAAACCTTACCCACAGGCCAACGTCATGACAGAAGTATAGAAGTATAATTTACACCCACTATGGTAGAAGTATTGAAGTATAATCTACGCCCACTGTGGTAGAAGTATAAAAGTATAATCTACACCCAATGTGGTAGAAGAATTGAAGTATAATCTACACCCACTGTGGTAGAAGTACTGAAGTATAATCTACACCCACTGTGGTAGAAGTATAGAAGTATAATCTACACCCACTGTGGTAAAAGTATGGAAGTGTAATCTACACCCACTGTGGTAGAAGTATTGAAGTATAATCTACACCCACTGTGGTAGAAGTATGGAAGTATAATCTAAACCCACTATGATAGAAGTATAGAAGTATAATCTACACCCACTGTGATAGAAGTTTAGAAGTATAATCTACACCCACTGTGATAGAAGTATTGAAGTATAATCTATACCCACAACATTTTGACATCTGCTTATTCATCATCAGCCTTACCAACCACACCAAGATGTTGTCTCTCAAGGGCCTTAGTTAGTTAATGATGCTCAGGCCTATGAACCGGGCTTCCAGGCACAGTCCTCTCTATCTGTCTGGATAGCAGGCCTGGATAGCCTGAAGTTGACTCTGAACTAAGGTGCATCCTCTGACAGGCAGCAGGTGACAGACTAAGTCACAGCTGCTGCAGCCCCACCCCTGCGCATCTGTCCACAGTAGATCAGGGCTTTGAACAGCCTATTACCCCAACACAGCACCAGGGAAGGCTATCAGGACCAGAGGAACACTTCTCTCACACCAGATGGTGGGAAGAAATGAATCAAACCATTACATTAGTGGTTGATAATTCCTCAGATTAAAATATTAAATTTAAAAAAAAGATGCTAGGCTAGCTGGAGCTAGACTACTCATTAACACCAATTATTGCTGTCTGGCCCTAAGTCACGACTCTCTGAGACGTTGTTAAATTACTGACCGATTGACAACGTCCTGGAAGTAAGTAAGAAAGAAAGAAAAATAGAAAGAAAGAGAGAAAGAGGGAAAGAAAGGAGAAACACTGACTCCTCTTCCCTTTTAATACACTGATGCTTGTATGCTCATGAATAAATTGTATAATTGTTTTATCGGGTTGTTCATCAAATCCCTCCACCTGGTCCAGATCCTAGAGTCTCATGACTCATTTCAATGAACACCTGTGATTAAATAATGAACTTGCAATCCTCCGTCTGAATGTTTGAAATCAATCTTCAGGAGAACTTTAATCCTGTTCATTGTTCCATTTCTTTTACATGTAGTTCTTTCTTTTATATCTGATGAGTGTCTGTCTACGGGTACATCTTTCAGTTCAATAAGATCTATCATTGTACAATGTAGTAGAAAAAACAAGCGCATGTTACAAATACCCTCTGATCAATCTACAAATAGATGCAATTTTCTAATCATTCTACAAATAGATCAAGCATTCAAATAGATGCAACATCAGGTCAAAATCTGGGGCTCTGGTTGTGGGGATCTTTAGTCCGAGGAGAAGGTATTATAATGTATTTATAGCGTCATAATAGATAAATACGGTGATAAAGTACGTCCTTGTTTTACATCTTTATGAAGATAATATTGATGATAATAATATTATGTGAAAATGACCATTATTTATATAACAATGAGAGTTTGATTAAATGTGTTTAAGTTCATTTTCAGTACATTTATTCCGTTAAAATGATTTTTACTACTCCAACTCCCAAGGGACCAGTCAATGGGGATACAATAAATCAATGTTTTATGATATGCAAATGTATACAGCATCCTACAAAGAACAGACACATCTTTGTGAAAGCACATTTGTGTTACTTCTTCTTGCTTTGGTACGGTCAGACGTGAAGTTCTTCGCTACATATCTCTACACTATAATTCTGATGATGGCACTTCATTTCAACTCCTTATCACTGACTCAACCTTTCTTGAGGTACCTTGGCAGGGAAAGGTAATACACATCTGGATGGTTTGACTGTAATCCCCATGGATATAAATCTACATTGACAAAAGGACAATAGTAATCATATTCACCTAATCTCCCTTGACAGATTCAGGACGTGCTTTTCATTAACACAAAAGTGGATAACAGAGCAATAAGCACTGTTTCAGAGTTGACTTAAATCCTTTAAAGCTAACAGAAACATTCAACATTCCTCCTGTGTCGTTTGATAGCTGGCGTCTGCCTGAGCTTAAGACAATACGGATACCACATTTACAAAGCTTCCGTGACACAGTTTGCTGAGTTTTCATATGAATTAATCAACAGAAGGAAGAAAGTAAATGTTTTACTCTACTGGCCATGTCAACTGTAATATTTTCCTTAAGATTGGCCAGCTCAGTTTGGAAGATATCAACGCTTAGACCTCTAACGTCTATTTTCTGTTTCGATCTGGGGAAAATAAGCAATTCCAGTGAGCCATGTTGTTATATCTGGAAATCATTTGCCATACCTTTCTGAAATTATGGCACATGTCAGTCACGGAGAATGACTTGCAGTAATCAAAGGTTATATGGTAGAGCACACACACACACACACACACACACACACACACACACACACACACACACACACACACACACACACACACACACACACACACACACACACACACACACACACACACACACACACACACACACACACACACACACACACACACACACCTGAACAGCTTTGGATTGGTCGGCCAACGGTAATGTTTACAGCTCTGTTCTGAAAGCCTTCTCCACTCACTAGGACTCAAACGTCAGTTGCCTAGCGTACTTTCTAACGTAACAGAAACATGCAAAACAGGCAATTACGCTGTCCAGATCAGTTGGTGTCAGTCCAAAAGACATGCAGACACAGCAAGTTGGTTTCTGAGCAATGTTTCTGCAAGCAAACTGCACCTTTTACTAAAGATAGATGGATACATGAATTAAAAAGATATAATAAAAAAGAACATTACATTGACCGTTGTGATGGTGTCCTTGAATTTGAGATGCAAAAGTTGACCCCGAGGCCTTCAAATAGAAGTGAAACAAATTAAATGGTTGGTGGAAATATAGTTTCCTATTCTAAGCATTGAGGTTAATGAAAAACTTCACCCCAAAACAATATTTTTGTATTTGTTTCATTAGTTCGTTGTTGACATAGTCCTAAAATGTTTTGCTTGTCAGCAATCAAGTTTTCAAGATATGTAACTTTCAAATTACATACATAATCCCTGTATGATGCATTTTGCATCATATGATGCTGCAATATACATCAAATGAGTCAATTACAAAATTCTGAATTGAGCCCAACCCTGGCACTCCTACCTAGAAACCCCAAAACTGTAAAATGAATTAAATTAGAATAGGAGGAGTATGGTTTGCTATTGTTAACTTACGTTTTGGGGCATTCTCTGCTGTGGATAACACGTTTAAGGGACATTTTCACACTATAGAATGGAGCAAGGTGACTCAACCAATCACCTGTCTCATTTATTGCTGGATTACCACTAGTGAAAACCGTGTTTACAAACATTCATAAATCTGAACGACTGAAGAAGTGAATAACACTGTCAGATCTATAGGTTACTGTGTGTTTTAGTTATCGTCTTCCATCCAGCTTCCAGTTGGACAGGTTGTTTAAGTTATCTTCTTCCATCGAGCTTCCAGTTGGACAGGTTGTTTTAGTTATCGTCTTCCATCCAGCTTCCAGTTGGACAGGTTGTTTAAGTTATCCTCTTCCATCCAGCTTCCAGTTGGACAGGTTGTTTTAGTTATCGTCTTCCATCCAGCTTCCAGTTGGACTGGTTGTTTTAGTTATCGTCTTCCATCCAGCTTCCAGTTGGACAGCTTGTTTTAGTTATCGTCTTCCATCCAGCTTCCAGTTGGACAGGTTGTTTTAGTTGTCGTCTTCCATCCAGCTTCCAGTTGGACTGGTTGTTTTAGTTATCGTCTTCCATCCAGCTTCCAGTTGGACAGGTTGTTTTAGTTATCGTCTTCCATCCAGCTTCCAGTTGGACAGGTTGTTTTAGTTATCGTCTTCCATCCAGCTTCCTGTTGGACAGGTTGTGTGACTTTAATACTGTTCACTGGTTTCGTTCTCTCTCTTTTCCATCACTATTATTTATGTCTAATCTTTATACCTCCAATGTCCAGGGTGAGCCTCATTGTTGTCATGTCCTGGCCAGTAATAGGGGTTATTTGTATTGTAGTTTGGTCAGGACGTGGCAGGGGGTATTTGTTTTATGTGGTTCGGGGTGATTGGTTGTTTAGAAGGGTGTTTGATTTATTATTTCCGGGTTTTGGGCTATATTATATGTTTTGTATTTCTATGTTCATTCTAGTATTAGTATTTCTTTGTTTAGGTCATTGGGTGTTGGACTCTCAATTGGAGGCAGGTGTTTCCTAGTTGCCTCTGATTGAGAGTCCTATATATAGGTATGTGTTTGTGTTGGTAGTTTGTGGGAGATTGTGCTAGGTATAGCCTTAATGCCTTACCGGCCTGTTATTCGTCATTGTGTTTTGTGTACGTGTTTATTTTGTTTTTTCCTTCTTTGCCAATTCAATAAAAGAAGATGAGTGCACTGCTGCGTTTTGGTCCGACAATGATTTTTCTTTATCATCTGACGAAAAAGAATGTGACAATTGTTGCGTAATATCAAACTAAAATCTTGCAAACTGGATCGAAATGTGTCTGGTTCCACTTACAAGAGTGACAATACAATATAACAATTGACCCTAAAATTACCATGCTTTAAAATGTAAAGTTAGTGGTTACATCAATTACAACAAAGCTGAAGTTGTTGGATTGCATGAGGAATATACCATCAATCCCCAAGTAATCCATAACACAGCCATGCACTTGTACCAGGCTGTAATTTCCATTTCAATATGTGATTACAGCAGGAGTCGTTGAGTGAATTCAAATACTGGTTTTCCTTCTCAGCCGTGCTGTTATTTCTGCTCGCCAGTTGAATGCTTAAAATGTGTTTATTTACATTTCAGCTCCCAAGTTGTACAGTTGTGCTGTCGTGTTCTGTACATTAGAAACATTTTGTGGCAATTGATTTATTTCAATTTTTACTTATCCTAGTTTGATATCACACCAAACACACAGTACTGCAGTTGCATGCCCCAAAAATTATTCTGTTATCTTTCAAATATTATCAGAAGATAAACATTTGATACAGTAGAATCACATAGATCCAGTAGAATAACATAGATACAGTAGAGTCACGTAGATACAGTAGAATCACATAGACAGTAAAATCATGTAGATACAGAAGAATCACGTAGATACAGTGGAATCACATAGATACAGTAGAATCACATAGATACAGTAGAATCACATAGATACAGTAGATTCACATAGAGACAGTAGAATCATGTAGATACAGTAGAATAACATAGATACAGTAGAATCACATAGATATAGTAGAATAACATAGATACAGTAGAATCACATAGATCCAGTAGAATCACAGACACAGTAGAATCACGTCGATACAGTAGAATCACGTAAATACAGTAGAATCACATAGATACAGTAGAATCATGTAGATAGAGTAGAATCACATAGATACAGTAGAATCATGTAGATACAGTAGAATCATGTAGATACAGTAGAATCACATAGATAGAGTAGAATAACATAAATACAGTAGAATCACGTAGATACAGTAGAATTACATAGATACAGTAGAATCAGGAAGATACAGTAGATTCACATAGATACAGTATAATCATGTAGATACAGTAGAATCACATAGATACAGTAGAATCACATAGATACAGTAGAATCATGTAGATATAGTAGAATTACGTAGATACAGTAGAATCATGTAGATACAGTAGAATCACATAGATACAGTAGAATCATGTAGATACAGTAGAATCATGTAGATACAGTAGAATTACATATATACAGTAGAATCACATAGATACAGTAGAATTACATATATACAGTAGAATCACATAGATACAGTAGAGTAATGTAGATACAGTAGAATCACATATATACAATAGAATCATGTAGCAAAAGTAGGATCACAGAGACAGTAGAATAACATAGATACAGTAGAATCACATAGATACAGTAGAATCACGTAGATACAGTAGACTCATGTAGATACATTAGAATCACGTAGATACAGTAGAATCACATAGATACAGTAGAATCACATAGATACAGTAGAATCACATAGATACAGTAGACTCATGTACATACATTAGAATAACATAGATACAGTAGAATCACATAGATACAGTAGACTCTTGTAGATACATTAGAATCACATAGATACAGTAGAATCACGTAGATACAGTAGAATCACATAGATACAGTAGAATCATTTTTTTAACCTTTATTTAACCAGGTAAAACCCACCTTTATTTAACCAGGTAAAACCCATTTTGCAAGGGCGACCTGGCAAGAAAGCAAAACAGGGAAATAGCAACGTGTCCATAAAATATTACAGAAAAGTACAAAATACACACAAAAGACAAAGTGTCACAAGTTAAAGATACAATTGAAGATTAGAAACAACTGCAGTTATCACAAACAGTGTTGTCGATCAGAGTCTTAAAAACAGACGAGGACACTAACTCCCCTAACTAACTCCCCTAACTAGATACATTAGAATCAAGTAGATACAGTATAATCAAATTGGACTGAACTCTCAAATACTAACAGATGACTTACTCATGTATACAAATCTTTCAAACGTTATACTACATGCCGACAGCCATTGTCTCCCTTATAATCACAACCTTGATATGCAAATCATTTACACGTCTCAAGTGTTTTTCTGACAGACACAGATGGAGAAAGAGAACGAGTCTGATGTTTATGCAAATCTTATCCTGTTGTGGACATGAACAGTTTCTTCAGATGTAGCAATACAAAGAAGGAAAAAGCACAGATGAGATCAGCTTATCTGTTTTGTAGACAGCTCTCCGTCCCAATTGGCACCCTATTAACTCTCTAGTGCACTACTTGTGGCGAAATGTACACCATTAGGTATGCACTTGTGTCCTCTGCATCTGGTATCAATGCATGAATAGCATATCAAGATGAAAGGCAGTTTTTATTGATGGACGTTTACAACAGGGAATGTGGTTTCAAACAAAGCACAGGGTACTAATTATTCAGACATAATGTTAGATTCCAGTGTGTCCTCTCTAAGCTTAAACTTTGAGAACATTCAATTGCCATGGGAGAACATGTTGGTTTAGTAGGGTTGTATCAGTTTGCCTTATTAGAGCATGAGGAGAAAACACAGTAAATAGGGGATTGTTAGCAGTGAGAGACCAGTCAATCGTAACATACCATCTCATATTGTACATTCTTAGAACCAAACATTTTCAGAAATGATCGATTCCACTCCATTCCAATAAAGCAGAAGACTAGTTTCTGCTGAACAAATGTGTTCATAAAGTCTTCTTCTTCTTCTTTGTCGTCATCTTCCTCTTCTTCATCTTCTTCTTTGTCTTCTTTTTCTTCTTCTTTGTCGTTTTCTTCTTCTTCTTTGTCGTTTTCTTCTTCTTCTTTGTCTTCTTCTTCTTCTGAGTATGTATACTACAGTAAATTTTGCCCAACAGAAACTTCTTTAAAGTGAAAGACTACGCCACTTGGTAATTTAAAAAGAAAATGTCAGCAACTTGGTTTGAAAGAGATAATCTGAATAAAACATTGCCAGTAAATTCAAGACTTTAAATTCCAATCAATGATGGGGAACTAAAGACTATGTGAATGAACCGCACTCCAACCTATGCATCCCAAATGACACCCTTTCCCCTATATAGCCCACTACTTTTGACCAGGGTTAATCAGCAGTAGTGCACTATAAAGGGAACAGGGTGCCATTTGGGACACACTCCAAAAAGCTGAGCTGAGCTGACTTGTTAGTGGGAGAGCAACAGCAGAGCAAGAGCCTTGTGGTGACAAAACCATGGAATCGGCTGTTCTGTCCTCTGTCGCCTCTCCTCGTTTTCCGATCCACTTCCTCCACGTCGTTAAGAGATGTGAGTTTTGTTCTGGTTTGATACACCATCTAATGAGAGCTACTAAGATCCCTGTTGAAATTTTGTCCTAATAACGCACTCCCAAAGCCTTAGAATGATTAATATTTCCACTAACTCCCATTCTGTGGTTCCTTTCTTCATTCACCTCTTGTCCGTTCTTTAGTTTTCTACTTCACTTTAACTTTTGCTAAGTTCAGCTGTATTGGGGAAGATATTTGGACAATCTGGATAGACTGACTTGGTCTTTGAATTTGAGGAGCTGCATTAAGGTAATAGTGCTATTGTAGTCACTGTACCCTGACATGGTCAATCTCACCTTTGAAAGGAGAACAAGATAGAGATGAACCCTGGCTGCTGGACATCATTTTTGGATCACTTTGGGGCAATAATTCTTATGTAGCTCAAAACATGTGTTTGAGGCATGAACCTGCTGTACAGTATGTGAGGAGAATTTAAATTTGAATTCTATCTAAAAAGGGTATGTTTTGTGATTTGACCTTGGTTTGATTGAGTAGCACCATGGTATACTGCAAACGACACACACAAACATTGTCTAATGTGCTAGCCTGAAGAGGTTGTGTTTTAATAGGATGCATGTTAAGATGCTAGCCTGTATCCATAGAGGTTGTGTTGTATTAGGATGCATGTTAAGATGCTAGCCTGTATCCATAGAGGTTGTGTTGTATTAGAATGCATGTTAAGATGCTAGCCTGTATCCATAGAGGTTGTGTTGTATTAGAATGCATTTTAAGATGCTAGCCTGCATCCATAGAGGTTGTGTTGTATTAGAATGCATGTTAAGATGCTAGCCTGTATCCATAGAGGTTGTGTTGTATTAGGATGCATGTTAAGATGCTAGCCTGTATCCATATACGTAGATTATGTTATATACTAGACAGCTGGCACACAGTGGAGTATTGTGTCGGGACAGAATCAGGATGTGTTCCCTGAACTGAGTCACAATATGGTAGCTGTTTAAAACTTCTCTGTGGGCTTTAATGTTATCTGTTACGAAGATGAAGCATGACGCTCTCCTCCTCCTCCCTCCCTCCCTCCCTCCCTCCCTCCCTCCCTCCCTCCTAGGGCTCTGGGCTTTATGTATTAGCTATAGAGAGAACTGGTTGGTATTCCGCTTTGAAGTCCGGAATTGTGTCTGCTCCTTGATGTTTGATTGTATCTCTACAAATACATGTATATGCAAATTCACAGATATCAGTCTTTGCTCCAGGCAAAATAAGACACAGTGGTATGCATTCTGAAAAGGTAGGCTCTGTGGGCTCTCCTCCCCCCTAAGATAATACAATTTGGTGAGCTATAAATTCTCACTAAATCTATTCTCCTGTTCAACGACTCTGACATTTCTAAACTTCACATTGTGCATTTTCCTTCAGGTCGAAAGCTATAATCTGCTGCAATTGTATCACACAAAGTATTCACAAGAGGTCATAATCAAAGTGAACACGCCATGAATTCAGTATGTGGCTCATGTGAGGTAAAATGTATTGTTCTCACACGTGTTATTAATTGCAGGCCTAAGGGCCCTTGTCAACCAATGGCAGTATAACTCTAGCTATTCATGCTATAGCAATGCATACTATAAATATTAGCATGCTTGTCTCACTTGACTCAGGTGTTTTTCCTGGAAAAATACAGAGGTAAAATATCTGTTGAAATAACAGTCCATTTGTGCAGGTTGTGTTGGCTGCTGTATTGTGAACCAAGATGTTTTGACTCCCATGCTAGCAGCTTTGCAATTCGTCTAGTGGGATTGACTCTCTCTTCTCCGTATATCTCCTCCGTATATCTCCTCCGTCTCTGTGCCCTCTCTGAGATCACCACTTCCAGAGGGAAGGAATGCTACAGTAGTTTTCCTCCACTTGCTGTACATTGAATTGATTGAGTATAGGATAAGAGTCTCATGTATGAATCACAGCAATTGCCTGAACTCTTCAAAGTGCCCAGGTGGTTTTACATCAGAATTCCCTTGCTAAGAGGGTGAACTATTCACAACATGATATAATCAGGCAGGCACATTCTGCATCCGCTATGATCTATCTATTTTCAGATATGATGGATCTATTTTGGCACCTTATTCTTTTTTAAATTTTTTATACCAGTGTCTGGTATTGTGTGTCCCAAATTGCACCTTATTCCCTATATAGTGAACTACTTTTGTATGGTTCCTGGTCAAACGTAGTGCACTACACACGTAATAGGCTACCATTTAGGACATAGCCTGTTGGTTACACATGGTGCGTCTGCATGACATTGTTAAACGCTTGTCCTTTCATTGTGGCTGACTGTATGCATTTGAACAGCGGTGGCGATAGGTTACTCTTTCTAATCTTAGCTATTAATCTACCTTGACATGATAATTTACGTCCGCTCTATTTCAGACATCTGGGTTGAACCTTGTCTCAGCAGGGGTAGGTAGCTGGCTCTGTGGAGTGTGACAAAACCCCAGCGAAACAAAAGGCAGCTGCTTTCTATGCAATGTCTGTCAAGACAATAAGGTAGTTAACAGAACATGACTAGGGCCCTCTCACATTGTGTCACTTTATTACATTTGACAAGTGGAGGGGACATTTTTTGATGGATGAACAAAGTAATTTCCCACTTGTAATTAATACTAAAGAATGTGTAGTCAGTCATTTTCAGAGGAGACAGATATATTCATGGTTTCCGTGCAGGCAATGAAAAGGGTCCCTGGCTGTCACACGGAGATTGTATCTATGTTTAATCCTGATTAAAGAAGTGATCCTCCTGTGTAGGGTTCCATTTAACCCATTAAATATTACTGTAGTTTTTAACCTTAAGATAATGGCAAAAAAAAAAACTAAAAAAACAAATGGAACTATTTATTCTCTTTATGTTGAGAAAGATATGTTGATTTAGCAACCTGATGACAGATATTCATATGACTTATTCAACATACTTCATTTCCGGATGAGACCCTTGACTTAACTTGCATTTTCTGTCCTGAAATGGACACCGTAGGCCACCACACGTCTGAGCTGACACAGCCAAGTTCAAGTACTGGCTATGTCTTGGTATTGGTATTTTGAACATTCCAGACACAACATATTGCAATTCAGAGGTATTGGGGGTAAGATTTAGCAAAAATGTTCGTATTGAAACCAATACCACCAAATAATGTTCTACTCTGTAAAGTACTTAAGTAAAAATACTTTAAAGTACTACTTAAATTGTTATTTTGGGTATCTGTACTTCACCTTACTATTTATATTTTTGACAACTCTGAAGCATACATGCTTTGTTTGTAAATGATGTCTGAGTGTTGGAGTGTGCCCCTGGCTATCTGTAAATAAAAATAATTTGTGCCGTCTGGTTTGCTTAATATAATTAAAGTGAAATGATTTATACTTTTACTTTTAATACTTAAGTATATTTAAAACCAAATACTTTTAGACTTTTACTCAAGTAGTATTTTACTTGGTGACTTTCACTTTTGCTTGAGTCATTTTCTATTAAGGATATCTTTACTTTTACTGAAGTATGACAATTGGGTACTTTTTCCACCACTGCTTCCAGGATAAGCTGTTCTATCAATACCACCACATGTCTTTTCCACAATGGGCTGCTCTTTTTATTTTAAAAACTCTGTCAGCCATGTAGATATTGGGTTACTTCTATCTATCTCTACTGTATAATTTGATGGTTTGTGCAACCCCAACCCCAACCCCAGCCCCAGCCCCAACCCCAGCCTCAGCACCAACCCCAACCCCAGGCCCAACCATAGCCCCAACCCCAGCCCCAACCATAGCCCCAACCCCAGCCCCAACCATAGCCCCAACCTTAGCCCCAACCCCAACCATAGCCCCAGCCTCAGCACCAACCCCAGCCCCAGCCCCAACCCTGGCCTCAGAACCAACCCCAACCCCAACCCCAGCCCCAGCCCCAACCCCAGCCTCAGCACCAGCCCCAACCCCAGCCCCAACCATAGCCCCAACCCTAGCCCCAACCCCAGGCCCAACCATAGCCCCAACCCCAGCCCCAACCCCAGCCTCAACCATAGCTCCAACCCCAGGCTGCATGTGACTGTAATGCACCTCTATGAGACATTGATTATACATCAGCTTAGTATGCCGCACTGCAGACTGGAAAGGCAACCTGAAGCCCCCAATCAATAAGAGCTGGACCTGTGAAGCAGCATTCTGTCAAGTCCGGCGGAAAGATGGAAGTACTGTCTATTCTACTCCTTAAGGCCCAAGGCCTAACCTGTCAGGCGAAGTACTGCCTATACTACTCCTTAGGGCCCAGGGCCTAACCTTTTCAAAAGCCAGGTGATGAGGAAGCTCATCGTTTCTAATAAGGAATTAGTGATCTAACGGTCAGCTGACTGTCAGCTGGACAGAGCTGTGTTGTGTTGAGAAAGGGAAAGAGGAGACTGGAGGCGTGAAAAGTGCCACATAGTATCTGTTAGAGGCTGGGAAGATACAAGTTGTATAAGTATCTGTTAGAGGCTATGAAGATACATGTTTTATTAGTATCTGTTAGAGGCTAGGAAGATACATGTTTTATAAGTATATATTAGATGCTAGGAAGATACATGTTTTACAAGTATCTGTTAGAGGCTTGGAAGATACATGTTTTATAAGTATCAGTTAGAGGCTTGGAAGGTACATGTTTTATAAGTATCTGTTAGAGGCTTGGAAGATACATGTTTTATTACATGTTTTATAAGTATTTGTTAGAGGCTAGGAAGATATATGTTTTATAAGTATCTGTTAGACACTAGGAAGATACAGGTCTTATAAGTATCTGTTAGAGACTTGGAAGATACATGTTTTATAAGTACATTTTAGAGGCTAGGATGATACATGTTTTGTAAGTATCTGTTAGAGGCTTGGAAGATACATGTTTTATAAGTATTTGTTAGAGGCTTGGAAGATACATGTTTTAAACATGTTTTGTAAGTATCTGTTGGAGGGTAGGAAGACGTGTTTTATACGTATCTGTTAGACACTAGGAAGATACAGGTCTTATACATGTTTTATAAGAGTCTGTTAGAGGCTAGGAAGATACACGTTTTATACATGTTTTATGAGTATCTGTTAGAGGCTAGGAAGATACACGTTTTATAAGTATCTGTAAGAGGCTAGGAAGATACATGTTTTCTAAGTATCTGTAATGGCTGTCTTTAGAGAGAGTAGACCAAGGTGCAGCGTGGTTAGTGCTCATCATGAATTTATTAAAGATAGAACACTTTAAACCAAAAAAGAAACCAACAGCCAAACAGTTCTGTCAGGTGCAAAACACTAAACCCGAAATTAACTACCCACAAACCCCAAAGGAAAACAGGCTGCCTAAGTATGACTCCCAATCAGCGACAATGATGTACAGCTATCCCTGATTGAGAGCCATACCAGGCCAAAACAAAGAAATACAAAGCATAGAAAAACAGACATAGAATGCCCACCCAAATCACACCCTGACCAAACCTAAATAGAGACATAAAAAAGGCTCTCTCAGGTCAGGGCGTGACAGTACCCCCCCCCCCCCCCAAAGGTGCGGACTCCGGCCGCAAAACCTGAAAATATAGGGGAGGGTCTGGGTGGGCATTTCTCCGTGATGGCGGCTCTGGAGCGGAACGTAGACCCCGCTCCACCACTGGCTCACCCCACTTTGGTGGCGCCTCTAGAGCGGGGTCCCTCGCCGCGGGCGCCGGAGGACAGGCGGGCGACTCTGGCTGCGCCGGAGGACAGGCGGGCGACTCTGGCTGCGTCGGAGGACTCTGGCTGTGCAGGAGGACAGGCGGGCGACTCTGGCTGCGCCGGAGGACAGGCGGGCAACTCTGGCTGCGCCGGAGGACAGGCGGGCGACTGGCTGCGCCGGAGGACAGGCGGGCGACTCTGGGAGCTCCGGACTGTGGGCCGTCTCGGCAGGCTCCGGACTGTGGGCCGTCTCGGCTGGCTCCGGCTGTGGGCCGTCTCGGCTGGCTCCGGACTGTGGGCCGTCTCGGCTGGCTCCGGACTGTGGGCTGTCTCCGGACTGTGGGCCGTCTCGGCTGGCTCCGGACTGTGGGGTGTCTCGGCAGGCTACGGACTGTGGGCCGTCTCAGCAGGCTCCAGACTGTGGGCCGTCTCGGCAGGCTCCGGACTGTGGGCCGTCTCTGCAGGCTCCGGACGGTGGGCTGTCTCTCACTGTCACCGGAAGCTCTGGACGGGGCACTGTTGCCGGAAGCTCTGGACGGGGAACTGTCGCCGGAAGCTCTGGATGGGGAACTGTCGTTGGAAGCTCTTGACGGGGCTCTTGACAGGACGCACCAGGCTGGGGAGACTTGCAGGAGGCCTGGCTCTGGGAGCAGGCACAGGACTCACCAGACTGGAGAGACATGCAGGAGGCCTGGCTCTGGGCGCAGGCACAGGACTCACCAGGCTGGGGAGAAATGCAGGAGGCCTGGCTCTGGGCGCAGGCACAGGACTCACCAGACTGGGGAGACATGCAGGAGGCCTGGCTCTGGGAGCAGGCACAGGACGCACCAGGCTGGGGAGACTTGCAGGAGGCCTGGCTCTGGGAGCAGGCACAGGACTCACCAGACTGGAGAGACATGTAGGAGGCCTGGCTCTGGGCGCAGGCACAGGACTCACCAGGCTGGGGAGGCATGCAGGAGGCCTGGCTCTGGGAGCAGGCACAGGACACACCAGGCTGGGGAGACATGCAGGAGGCCTGGCTCTGGGCGCAGGCACAGGCACAGGACTCACCAGGCTGGGGAGACATGCAGGAGGCCTGGCGCCAGGAAGTCTAGGGACTGGAGGGTAGCATAGGCTGAGATGAACTCAGCCTTGTTGGCCGCAGACTGGCAGTTCCAGAGGCTGCCGGAGACCTGGAACTCCACGTGGGTCGTGCGCGCTGGGACCACCAGGTTAGAGTGGCAGCGGCCACGCGGTGTGGAGCGTTTGTAGGGCCTGTGCAGATGGGAGAGAACAGGGATAGACAGACACATAGTAGACAAGCTACAGAAGAGGCTACGCTAATGCAAAGGAGATTGAAATGACAAGTGGACTACACGTCTCGAATGTTCAGAAAGTTAAGCTTACGTTGCAAAAATCTTATTGACTAAAATGATACAGTACTGCTGGCTGGTGGAGTAGGCTAGCTAGCAGTGGCTGCGTTGTTGACTTTGAACGTGTAGCTGGCTAGGTAACCTCGATAGTTTCAGTACTACACCTTGTCATGATACAAAGCAACTTTGTAGCTAGCTAGCTAACATAACACTAATCAAGACGTTCCTTGTAATGTATTTAGTTTCTACAATGCTGCTCGTCGGTAATAGTTGGCTGGGTTAGGAAAAATGGCGTCGCGGGGGACGGAAATATCTGGCTAGCTAACCTCGATGGCTGGCTAGCTAACCTCGGTAGTTACTAGACTACACAATTATCAAGCTATGACAAAGACAACTAAGTAGCTAGCTAGCTAACACTGCACTAGTCAAATCGTTCCGTTGTAAAGTATTAGTATCTACAGCGCTGCTAGTCGGTAACGGTTGGCTAGCTAGCAGTGGGTTAATGATGACTAGGTGTGTTGACTAAGTCTGGCGCTGCGTCGCGGCTGGCTAGCTCACCTCGATAATTACTCAAACTACACAATTATCTTAGATACAGAGACAGCAAAGACAACTATGTAGCTGGCTAAGTAACACTAACACCACACTAATCAAGTCGTTACGTTGTAATGTAATAGTTTCTACAGTGCTGCTAGTCGGTAGAAGTTGGCTAGCTAGCAGTGATGACTAGCTAGCTAGCAGCTAGCAGTGTTGACTACGTTAGGAGGACGAAGATAGCTAGCCTCGATAATTACTCAATTACTCTAAACTACACAATTATCTTTGATACAAAGACGGCTATGTAGCTAGCTAAGAAGAATTGCTCAGATCAAACAAATCAAGCCGTTGTAATGTAGTGAAGTGTAATATTACCTGTGGAGCGAAGCGTAGTGCGACTGCTCGCTCCAAACCGGAAGCAAGAAATTATGTTAGGAGACTACCCAGCCAGAAATAATCAGACACCCATTTTTCAAGCAAGCATATACGTCACATAAACCCAAACCACAGCTAAATGCAGCACTAACCTTTGATGATCTTCATCAGACACTCCTAGGACATTATGTTATACAATACATGCATGTTTTGTTCAATCAAGTTCATATTTATATCAAAAACCAGCTTTTTACACTAGCATGTGACTAGCATGTTACTAGCATTCCCACCGAACACTGCCGGTGAATTTACTAAATTACTCACGATAAACGTTCACAAAAAGCATAACAATTATTTTAAGAATTATAGATACAGAACTCCTCTATGCATTCGATATGTCCGATTTTCAAATAGCTTTTCGGTGAAAGCACATTTTGCAATATTCTCAGTAGATAGCCCGGCATCACAGGGCTAGCTATTTAGACACCCAGCAGGTTTAACACTCATCAAAGTCAGATTTACTATAAGAAAAATGTTCTTACCTTTGTTGTCTTTGTCAGAATGCACTCCCAGGACTTCTACTTCAATAACAAATGTTGGTTTGGTCCAAAATAATCCATTGTTATATCCAAACAGCGGCGTTTTGTTCGTGCGTTCTAGACACTATCCTAAAGGCTAAATAAGGGTGACGAGCATGGCGCAATTCGTGACAAAATAATTCTAAATATTCCATTACCGTACTTCGAAGCATGTCAACCGCTGTTTAAAATCAATTTTTATGCCATTTTTCTCATAAAAAAGCGATAATATTCCGACCGGGAATCTGCATTTAGATAAACAGACAAAGGAAAAGAAACCATTCGGTCAAAGCGGGCATGCGCCTAAGCCCATAGTACTCTGAGTGGCCACTTGCCAAAAGCGATAAAGTGTTTCAGCCAGAGCCTGCCTCGATATCGTTCAACGTTTTCCCGGGCTCTGAGACCCTATGGAAGACGTAGGAAGTGTCACGTTATTGCACAGATCCTGAGTCTTCAATAAAAAGAGCCAAGATGAAACACTACTTCTCAGACAGGCCACTTCCTGCTTGAAATCTTCTCAGGTTTTGGCCTGCCATAGGAGTTCTGTTATACTCACAGACACCATTCAAACAGTTATAGAAATTTTAGGGTGTTTTCTATCCAAAGCCAATAATTATATGCATATTCTAGTTACTGGGCAGGTGTAGTAACCAGATTAAATCGGGTACGTTTTTTTATCCAGCCGTGCAAATACTGCCCCCTATCCCCAACAGGTTAAAACCTCTAGGGGCTAGGGGGCAGTATTTTCACGGCCGGATGAAAAACGTACCCAATTTAAACAGGTTACTACTCCGGCCCAGAAAATAGAATATGCATATTATTAGTAGATTTGGATAGAAACACTCTGAAGTTTTTAAAACTGTTTGAATGGTGTCTCTAAGTATAACAGAACTCATATGGCAGGCAAAAACCTGAGAAAAAATACAAGCAGGAAATGAAAATGTTGTGGCTGTACTATTTTCAAGTCATTGGCAATAAAACACACAGTGACAAAGGATTCATTTTGCACTTCCTATGGCTTCCACTAGATGTCAAGGATCTTTATAAAGTTGTTTGAAGCGTCTATGATGAACAGAGACCGAATGAGAAGGAAGGGAAGTTGACATCCCTGGGATGTCGTCACTTCATTATTGCGTGCACATGCGCGTTCATGTGAGGCGAGACATTTTTCAAAACTTGTTTCAAGACACAGGAGAGGTCGGGTTGAAATATTACTGATGTTTCACGTTAAAAATGGACCAAAAGATTGATGCTAAACAACATTTGACATGTTTGAACGAACATAAATCGATTTTTTTTGGACTTCATGACTTTTCCCTCCCATTTTGAGTAGCCTACCGAACGCGCTAACAACATGGAACAGCATGGAGTTATTTGGACATAAATTATGAACTTCATCGAAAAAAACAACATTTGTTGTGGACCTGAGATTCCTGGAAGTGCCTTCTGATGAAGATTATTAAAGGTAAGGGAATATTGCTAATGTTATTTATGGTTTTAGATGATTCCAACATGGTGGCTATCTGTATAGCCTAGTGTATTTTTCTGACCAGAGTACTCAGATTATTGCAAAGTATGCTTTCCCAGTAAAGTTATTTTGAAATCTGTCAATGCGGTTGCATTCAGGAGAATGCAACCGTTATTCTTTGAATAACAGTTTAATACTTTAACCACGTTTTATAATGAGTATTATTTGTAAATTCACTGGCAGTTTTGGGGGAGACACATTTTCTCAACGACACGCGCCGATGTAAAATGCTGTTTTTGGATATAAATATGAACTTGATAGAACAAAAATGCATGTATTTTCTAACATAATGTCCTAGGAGTGTCATCTGATGAAGATTGTCAAAGGTTAGTGCATAATTTTAGCTGGTTTTCTGCTTTTGGTGACGCCTGTCCTTGAATTGAAAATGGATGTGTGTACTTTGTTGGCTATGTACTCTCCTAACATAATCTAACTTTATGCTTTCGCCGTAAAGCCTCTTTGAAAATCGGACAATGTGGTTCGATTAAGGAGATGTTTATCTTTTAACCCCTGTGCGGTCTCCATCCCGTATGCGGGACGGACATCCAGCGAAAAATCCTATTGCCATTAGCATAACAAAATGTAATAAAAAAAAATTCACATTTTTTTTTTCAAATTATATCGTTTTATAGATACACCTCTCCTGAATCGAACCACGTTGTCCGATTTAAAAAAGGCTTTACAGCAAAAGCAAAACATTAGATTATGTTAGAGGAGTATATCGTAAAAGTAGCCACATAGCCATTTTCCGACCAACCACATGCATCAGAAATAACCAAAAAACAGCTAAATGCAGCACTAACCTTTGACAATCTTCATCAGATGACACACCTAGGACATCATGTTACACAATACATGCATTCTTTTGTTCGATAAAGTTCATATTTATATATAAAAACAGCATTTTACATCGGTGCGTAACATTGACTAACTATTATAAAATGTATTATTGTCATTCTAAGATTTATAGATGAATATCTCTTGAAAGCACCTGTAATGCCAATATTGGTGATGGCCCTCTCCGTGTGACCACGTTCCACAGCGTGTCATTCTGTCAGTTTTCACAGTAGGAGACTCAAATCACTTTGTAAAGACTGGGAACATCTAGTGGAAGCAATAGGAAGTGCTCAATGAACCATAGCTCACGGTGTGATTAATAGGCAACGTGATGAAGTTGAGTCCGCAATTCAGAATTCCACTTCCTGTTTCGATCTGTCTCGGGGTTTTGACTGCCATATGAGTTCTGTTATACTCACAGACACCATTCAAACAGTTTTAGAAACTTTAGGGTGTTTTCTATCCACAAGTATTAATTATATGCATATCCTAGCTTCTGAGTTTGAGTAGTAGGCCGTTTAAAATGGGCACACATTTTTTTCAAAATGCGCTGTGGCACCCCCTATCCTAGGCGACCGTCAAGAGGTTAAATGGTGTAAAATAGTTGACTGTTTGAGAAATTGAAATTATTAGATTTTTGATGTTTTGAATTTCCCACCTTGCTAGCAATCCCGTCAGGGGGATTAGGTTACCCTCGATTCCTTAACAGGCTGATTGGTCGGCTATTTGAGCCAGTAAAGGGGGCTTTGCTATCGGAATGACTTTTGCTTTCCTCCAGGCTTGAGGGCACACACTTTTTTTAAGCCAGTATTGAAAAGATGGCAAATAGGAGTGGCAATACCATTCACTCACTTTACGGAATTCAAAATTACAAGGCTTGTCTTTCATAATTTGTTCAGATATTATACATAGATGTGTAGTGTCAGAGTTTTTTGCTGGCATGTCATGCCTAAGTTTGCTAATCTTGTCAATAAAAAAAATCATTAAAGTAGTTGGTAATATCTGTGGGTTTCGTAATGAATGAGCCATCTGATTCAATAAATGATGGAGCTGAGTTTGCCTTTTTGCCCAAAATTTAATTTAAGGTATGAAAAGTGCCAAGTAGTATCCAGTAGAGATTGAATCTGTATTCTAAGTGGATGATGCACTAAATGATATGTTTCCGAAGATGAAATATATCTCATATCAGTCAGTTTCACAGTTTGAATTGTGAGAAATTGGATATTAGGTTTTAAATAATAAAATTGTCCTCACTCCTCTTCTCAGCAACCTGTGAGGAGAGGATGTAGCAACCAACACACACGAAGAGCTATTACTGATCTTTTAAGAAAAAATTGGATATTTTAACAAAGAGACTAAACATTCAGCTTGAGGAAGGAAATATACCTGTTATTTAATTTGAATGAATTCATTCTGTCTTCAATAGAAGTATATATTTCATGTAAGAATGATGAATCGCTGTAATTGACAGAAACAGATTCATATTTAATTATCATTCTAATTACATGCACTTTAGCCATTTAGAAGAAGATGGATGGGAAATCATTAGCAGCCCTTTGAAATCCAGATGTTTGTTAAATTATGTCTATACAAACAACATTGTTCAATAGATTGCCAGAATATGTGCTTACTGTGAAACTCTGCAATTTATCCTCTAACTGATCTAAGCCGGCAAAAAACAGCCCATTCCTGCTGTTAAACGAAAAGATTTGACTGTTTTCTCTTCTTCTTCTGTGGTTTATACCCCCCCTGTCAAATCCAGTTGAAGAATATTCAGCAAAAAGTTATACATCATCCCACAGAAAATGTATGAAATGCATGTAATGTCAAAAGGTTTAATAATTACAAAAATATACAATTATAGCAATACTCTAACAAAGCATGTAAGGGTAATGTACTGTGATTTCCTTTGGTACAGTAGGTAATCAAAGTACCGATAAAGAAAGGATTCCTTTCTTTCTGCTTGTCCACAGACACAAATCTCTCTTGAGGTTGATAACATTTCTGGGGGATGGTTTCCTTGCTCTAATTAGTACCTATTGTACAGTTACATTTACATTTAACATTTTACATTTAAGTCATTTAGCAGACGCTCTTATCCAGAGCGACTTACAAATTGGTGCATTCACCTTATAATATCCAGTGGAACAACCACTTTACAATAGTGCATCTAAATCTTTTAAGGGGGGGGGGGGGGGGGGGGTTAGAAGGATTACTTTATCCTATCCCAGGTATTCCTTAAAGAGGTGGGGTTTCAGGTGTCTCCGGAAGGTGGTGATTGACTCCGCTGTCCTGGCGTCGTGAGGGAGCTTGTTCCACCATTGGGGTGCCAGAGCAGCGAACAGTTTTGACTGGGCTGAGCGGGGACTGTGCTTCCTCAGAGGTAGGGAGGCGAGCAGGCCAGAGGTGGATGAACGCAGTGCCCTTGTTTGGGTGTAGGGCCTGATCAGAGCCTGAAGGTACGGAGGTGCCGTTCCCCTCACAGCTCCGTAGGCAAGCACCATGGTCTTGTAGCGGATGCGAGCTTCAACTGGAAGCCAGTGGAGAGAGCGAGGAGCGGGGTGACGTGAGAGAACTTGGGAAGGTTGAACACCAGACGGGCTGCGGCATTCTGGATGGGTTGTAGGGGTTTAATGGCACAGGCAAGGAGCCCAGCCAACAGCGAGTTGCAGTAATCCAGGCGGGAGATGACAAGTGCCTGGATTAGGACCTGCGCCGCTTCCTGTGTGAGGCAGGGTCGTACTCTGCGAATGTTGTAGAGCATGAACCTACAGGATCGGGTCACCGCCTTGATGTTAGTGGAGAACGACAGGGTGTTGTCCAGGGTCACGCCGAGGCTCTTAGCACTCTGGGAGGAGGACACAAGGGAGTTGTCAACCGTGATGGCGAGATCATGGAACGGGCAGTCCTTCCCCGGGAGGAAGAGCAGCTCCGTCTTGCCGAGGTTCAGCTTGAGGTGGTGATCCGTCATCCACACTGATATGTCTGCCAGACATGCAGAGATGCGATTCGCCACCTGGTTGTCAGAAGGGGGAAAGGAGAAGATTAATTGTGTGTCATCTGCATAGCAATGATAGGAGAGACCATGTGAGGATATGACAGAGCCAAGAGACTTGGTGTATAGCGAGAATAGGAGAGGGCCTAGAACAGAGCCCTGGGGGACACCAGTGGTGAGAGCACGTGGTGCGGAGACAGATTCTCGCCACGCCACCTGGTAGGAGCGACCTGTCAGGTAGGACGCAATCCAAGCGTGGGCCGCGCCGGAGATGCCCAGCTCGGAGAGGGTGGAGAGGAGGATCTGATGGTTCACAGTATCAAAGGCAGCAGATAGGTCTAGAAGGATGAGAGCAGAGGAGAGAGAGTTAGCTTTAGCAGTGCGGAGAGCCTCCGTGACACAGAGAAGAGCAGTCTCAGTTGAATGCCCAGTCTTGAAACCTGACTGATTAGGATCAAGAAGGTCATTCTGAGAGAGATAGCAAGAGAGCTGGCCAAGGACGGCACGTTCAAGAGTTTTGGAGAGAAAAGAAAGAAGGGATACTGGTCTGTAGTTGTTGACATCGGAGGGATCGAGTGTAGGTTTTTTCAGAAGGGGTGCAACTCTCGCTCTCTTGAAGACGGAAGGGACGTAGCCAGCGGTCAAGGATGAGTTGATGAGCGAGGTGAGGTAGGGGAGAAGGTCTCCGGAAATGGTCTGGAGAAGAGAGGAGGGGATAGGGTCAAGTGGGCAGGTTGTTGGGCGGCCGGCCGTCACAAGACGCGAGATTTCATCTGGAGAGAGAGGGGAGAAAGAGGTCAAAGCACAGGGTAGGGCAGTGTGAGCAGGACCAGCGGTGTCGTTTGACTTAGCAAACGAGGATCGGATGTCGTCAACCTTCTTTTCAAAATGGTTGACGAAGTCATCCGCAGAGAGGGAGGAGGGGGGAGGGGGAGGAGGATTCAGGAGGGAGGAGAAGGTAGCAAAGAGCTTCCTAGGGTTAGAGGCAGATGCTTGGAATTTAGAGTGGTAGAAAGTGGCTTTAGCAGCAGAGACAGAAGAGGAAAATGTAGAGAGGAGGGAGTGAAAGGATGCCAGGTCCGCAGGGAGGCGAGTTTTCCTCCATTTCCGCTCGGCTGCCCGGAGCCCTGTTCTGTGAGCTCGCAGTGAGTCGTTGAGCCACGGAGCAGGAGGGGAGGACCGAGCCGGCCTGGAGGATAGGGGACAGAGAAAATCAAAGGATGCAGAGAGGGAGGAGAGGAGGGTTGAGGAGGCAGAATCAGGAGATAGGTTGGAGAAGGTTGGAGCAGAGGGAAGAGATGATAGGATGGAAGAGGAGATTGTAGCGGGAGAGAGAGAGCGAAGGTTGGGACGGCGCAATACCATCCGAGTAGGGGCAGAGTGAGAAGTGTTGGATGAGAGCGAGAGGGAAAAGGATACAAGGTAGTGGTCAGAGACTTGGAGGGGAGTTGCAATGAGATTAGTGGAAGAACAGCATCTAGTAAAGATGAGGTCAAGCGTATTGCCTGCCTTGTGAGTAGGGGGGGAAGGTGAGAGGGTGAGGTCAAAAGAGGAGAGGAGTGGAAAGAAGGAGGCAGAGAGGAATGAGTCAAAGGTAGACGTGGGGAGGTTAAAGTCACCCAGAACTGTGAGAGGTGAGCCATCCTCAGGAAAGGAACTTATCAAGGCGTCAAGCTCATTGATGAACTCTCCAAGGGAACCTGGAGGGCGATAAACGATAAGGATGTTAAGCTTGAAAGGGCTGGTAACTGTGACAGCATGGAATTCAAATGAGGAGATAGACAGATGGGTCAGGGGAGAAAGAGAGAATGTCCACTTGGGAGAGATGAGGATTCCAGTGCCACCACCCCGCTGGCTCGATGCTCTAGAGGTATGCGAGAACACGTGGGCAGACGAGGAGAGAGCAGTAGGAGTAGCAGTGTTATCTGTGGTAATCCATGTTTCCGTCAGCGCCAGGAAGTCTAGGGACTGGAGGGTAGCATAGGCTGAGATGAACTCAGCCTTGTTGGCCGCAGACCGGCAGTTCCAGAGGCTGCCGGAGACCTGGAACTCCACGTGGGTCGTGCGCGCTGGGACCACCAGGTTAGAGTGGCAGCGGCCACGTGGTGTGGAGCGTTTGTATGGCCCGTGCAGAGGGGAGAGAACAGGGATAGACAGACACATAGTTGACAAGCTACAGAAGAGGCTACGCTAATGCAAAGGAGATTGGAATGACAAGTGGACTACACGTCTCGAATGTTCAGAAAGTTAAGCTTACGTTGCAAAAATCTTATTGACTAAAATGACGAAAATGATACAGTACTGCTGGCTGGTGGAGTAGGCTAGCTAGCAGTGGCTGCGTTGTTGACTTTGAACGTGTAGCTGGCTAGGTAACCTCGATAGTTTCAGTACTACACCTTGTCATGATACAAAAGCAACTTTGTAGCTAGCTAACATAACACTAATCAAGACGTTCCTTTGTAATGTATTTAGTTTCTACAATGCTGCTTGTCGGTAATAGTTCATTGGTTAGATCTAACAGTCCCACATCCCTATTTAGCATGGAAAGAGTACGACTGTGTGACCAAAAGTAGAACCATAACAGAGCTGTGTTGGAATATAGTTCTGAGAATCATCAGAACATTCTCTTCTGACTGGTTAGACCAGAGTAGATCACAATGCCTTACAGTAATTTCTCTTGCTATTGTTTCAAAATACAACAGAAAGCTCAACAGTAAAAAAAAATAACTTTGACCACTGGTTAATTCAAAGTAAAGTCTTGTTCTTTTTTTACTTTGAAACCAGAAAAGATTCCCAACAGCTTACTGTGGTTCCATAGATTGTTATCGAATCACTTGGTAGTGGACTACAGTACTTCCCACTGTTAGAACACCCTAGACGCCACCCAGACGTACAGTACCAGTCAAAGTTTGGACACACTTCCTCATTCAAGAGTTTTTCTTTACTTTTACTATTTTCTACATTGTAGAATAATAGTGAATACATCAAAACTATAAAGTAACACATATGGAATTATGTAGTAACCAAAAAAGTGTTAAACAATCGAAACATATTTTATATTTGAGATTCTTCATAGTAGCCACCGTTTGCCTTGATGACAGCTTTGCACACTCTTGGCATTCTATCAACCAGCTTCACCTGGAATGCTTTTCCAACAGTCTTGAAGGAGTTCCCACATATGCTGAGCACTTGGTGGCTGCTTTTCCTTCACTCTGTGGTCCAACTCATCCCAAACCATCTCAATTGGGTTAAGGTCGAGTGATTGTGGAGGCCAAGTCATCTGATGCAGCACTCCATCACTCTCCTTCTTGGTCAAATAGCCCTTACACAGCCTGGAGGTGTGTTGGGTCATTTTCCTGTTAAAAAATAACTGATAGTCCCACTTAGCACAAACCAGATGGGATGGCGTATTGCAAAAAAATGCTGTGGTACCCTTGCTAGTTAGCTGTGCCTTGAATTCTAAATAAATCACAGACAGTGTCACCAGTAAAGCATCCCCACACCATCACACCTCCTCCTCCATGCTTCACGGTTGGAACCACACATGTGGAGGTCATCCGTTCACCCTCTCTGCGTCTCACAAAGATACTGCGGTTGGAACCAAAAATCTTAAATTTGGACCAAAGGATAGATTTCCACTGGTCTATAGTCCATTGCTCATGTTTCGTGGCCCAAGCAAGTCTCTTCTTCTTATTGGATTCCTTTAGTAGTGGTTTCTTTGCAGCAATTTGACCATGAAGACCTGATTCACGCAGTCTCCTCTGAACAGTTGATGTTGAGATGTGTCCGTTACTTGAACACTGTGAAGCATTTATTTGGGCTGTAATTACTGAGGCTGGTAACTCTATTGAACTTATCCTCTGCAGCAGAGGTAACTCTGGGTCTTCCTTTCCTGTGGCGGTCTTCATGAGAGACAGTTTCATCATAGGGCTTAATGGTTTTTGCGACTGCACTTGAAGAAACTTTAAAAGTTCTCAAAAAGAAAGGAGGACCAAGGCACTCTTCATATAATTAATTTAAATGCCTTTATTTGTATGGCATGTTCAATTGAAACAAAGTTTAAAAAATCTGACGCGTTTCAGCTGCATGGCCTTCGTCAAGGAGTACAAAGAAATAATACAATGTCCTCTTTTGTACAGCTTTTCCAATTAGCCCTAATTTGAAGAGGGAGTGGTTACAACATTGATTGGACTCACCTAGTAAGCAATACTATACACATTAAAAAGTGAAATACTGTATCTATGTTATCAACAAAAGTTCTTCAAATTTTCCGGGTTGACTGACCTTCATGTCTGAAAGTAATGATGGACTGTCGTTTCTCTTTGCTTATTTGAGCTGTTCTTGCCATAATATGGACTTGGTCTTTTACCAAATAGGGCTATCTTGCTTAAACGCATTAAGAAGAAGAAAAAAAAAGAACTTTTAAGAAGGCACACCTGTTATTTGACTACCTCATTAAGCTGGTTGCGAGAATGCCAAGAGTGTGCAAAGCTGTCATCAAGGAAAATGGTGGCTACTTTGAAGAATCTCAAATATAAAATATATATTGATGTGTTTAAAACTTTTTTGCTTAGTACATATTTCCATATGTGCTATTTCATAGTTTGATGTCTTCACTATTATTCTACACTGTAGAATAGGGTTCTCCTCCAATGGAAAATAACCTCTACAGGGTTCTCCTCCAATGGAAGCTATCCTCTACAGGGCTGTCCTCCAATGGAAGCTAAGCTCAACAGGGTTCTCCTCCAATGGAAGCTAAGCTCTACAAGGTTCTCTTCCAATGGAAGCTAAGCTCTACAAGGTTCTCTTCCAATGGAAGCTAAGCTCTACAAGGTTTTCTTCCAATGGAATCTAAGCTCTACAAGGTTCTCTTCCAATGGAAGCTAAGCTCTACAAGGTTCTCTTCCAATGGAAGCTAAGCTCTACAAGGTTCTCTTCCAATGGAAGCTAAGCTCTACAAGGTTCTCCTCCAAAAAGCTAACCTCTAAAGGGTTCTCCTCCAACAGAAGCAATACTTTCCCTCTACTTGCAGTAAGAGTGGGAGGATGCACTTTAAGCCACTGTAAACAGCATGTGGCTGTATGTGGTGCAATTTAATCGTTACAGTCTTATGGAGGATGACTGTGACCATTCTGTCTAATGTGAATGAAGTGTTTCTAAATGTGTCCCAACATACAGTGCACCACAAACCACCCATAGAGAAGTTGGTCATGTCTTTGACAAATTTTTATATAAAAAATAAAATATTTAACTTTTTTTCTGCTGTTTCTGCCGCGGCTTTTGTGGCGCGATGGGTAACGATGCTTCGTGGGGTGTCAGTTGTTGATGTGTGCAAGGGTCCCTGGTTCGAGCCCAGGTTGGGGCGAAGAGAGGGACGGAACCTACACTGTTACATTAGTTTTATTCCCTCATTTTAAAAGATATAACTGGCCTCTCCCACCAAAACAATCTGAGTAGTTTTTTTGATCAGACGGTCATTGTAAAAACACAACTCTATAAACGGTATCTAATAGTTTCCAAATCCTTCTCATGCCAATGAACACATTTCAATGATCATGTCTTTATTCATTGCAATACTATCAACACATTTGCATAATGCCTCAGAACCATATCCACAACAGTATTGTACTATCTGACCTAATCTCTCCTCCAAGAATCAAGAGAGCACATTTGATGCAATGTCACTAGGTGGCAATATGGTAACACAAACCATGACCGCTGTGATAAATCCCCATGCCACACTGTGAATATAAATCTGCATAGATGAGTTGATAATATGTATTAACAGTATAAAGATATAGGGTATTTTACATTATGTACAAAAATACAGGATGTGGTACTTGATAAACCATAAATTAAATAAATTAGCAAGTGTTATCGGTAATGTGTGTGGCTTTTTATTTTACACTCATGTCTGATTCTCTCAATGCAGTAATCTACTTTGATTTTATGACAGAGGAGAAATTGTGGACATGCACCTAACCGATCAATAATATCCTTATTTAGATAATCAAATTAATGTAAAAACTATTTCACAATGTAATCCATATCTTTACTCTAAAAGTAGAGGGTGTTTGAGTGAGAAATAGTAGCCTATCAGTATGATCGTGTTTGGCGTTGAAATGTGGTCTGACTGGTGTAACATTTGGCTTTGCAAGGGTCCGCTGAGAGCTCTCTTTTCCCTCTCCTGAGCCAGGGAAAGTGACAGATCTGAACCAGAGAAAGTGACCGATCTGAACCAGGGAAAGTGACAGATCTGAACCAGGGAAAGTTACAGATCTGAGCCAGGAAAAGTGACAGATCTGAACCAGGAAAAGTGACAGATCTGAACCAGGGAAAGTGACAGATCTGAACCAGGGAAAGTTACAGATCTGAACCAGGAAAAGTGACAGATCTGAACCAGGAAAAGTGACAGATCTGAACCAAGGAAAGTGACAGATCTGAACCAGGGAAAGTTACAGATCTGAACCAGGGAAAGTGACCGATCTGAACCAGGGAAAGTGACAGATCTGAACCAGGGAAAGTTACAGATCTGAACCAGGGAAAGTGACAGATCTGAACCAGGGAAAGTGACAGATCTGAACCAGGGAAAGTGACAGATCTGAACCGGGGAAAGTGACCGATCTGAACCAGGGAAAGTGACCGATCTGAACCAGGGAAAGTGACAGATCTGAGCCAGGAAAAGTGACAGATCTGAACCAGGAAAAGTGACAGATCTGAACCAGGGAAAGTGACAGATCTGAACCAGGGAAAGTTACAGATCTGAACCAGGAAAAGTGACAGATCTGAACCAGGAAAAGTGACAGATCTGAACCAAGGAAAGTGACAGATCTGAACCAGGGAAAGTTACAGATCTGAGCCAGGAAAAGTGACAGATCTGAACCAGGAAAAGTGACAGATCTGAACCAGGGAAAGTGACAGATCTGAACCAGGGAAAGTTACAGATCTGAACCAGGAAAAGTGACAGATCTGAACCAGGAAAAGTGACAGATCTGAACCAAGGAAAGTGACAGATCTGAACCAGGGAAAGTTACAGATCTGAACCAGGGAAAGTGACCGATCTGAACCAGGGAAAGTGACAGATCTGAACCAGGGAAAGTTACAGATCTGAACCAGGGAAAGTGACAGATCTGAACCAGGGAAAGTGACAGATCTGAACCAGGGAAAGTGACAGATCTGAACCGGGGAAAGTGACCGATCTGAACCAGGGAAAGTGACCGATCTGAACCAGGGAAAGTGACAGATCTGAACCGGGGAAAGTGACAGATCTGAACCGGGGAAAGTGACAGATCTGAACCGGGGAAAATGACAGATCTGAACCGGGGAAAGTGACAGATCTGAACCAGGGAAAGTGACAGATCTGAACCGGGGAAAGTGACAGATCTGAACCAGGGAAAGTGACAGATCCTAGAATGGGAGAGGAACTGGCATTGCACGTCAAAGCTCTCAGGGATTTCTAAAGAGCAATTGAAAGTTGGCATTAAATAAACGCTACACACACACAAATGAAATAACTGACAGTGGTAGTATTCACAAAACATATAATACATCTTATCTATTAGCGAAAAAAAATTATAATTTGAAGGACTGTGTGAATTTATTTGACCAATTCCTCAAGCTTGTTTTCCAAAATAATTTTGTGTTTTATGTTTTGGCGTTAGTTTTGTGTTTCAGTTGATCATTTTCCACGAATTAATAAACAGTGAAACACAGTGAATGTATAGACATGTATTCCTCTGTCTCTTTTGTATGAACTAATTCTCTTTCTTTTCTTGAAGAATCACCATTGTGAGTGACCAGGCGTGATTTATCCAGTGACTACTGCTGTATGATTTGAACTGTACTGCTGTGTCCAGATTCAAAAAACCTTCTTAATTAAGAAGACATTTCTTCTTAACTACCATTTTTTCCCTTAACTATAGACTTATGAAAAAAGTTAAGCAAAGTTGCTATTCCTCAATAAAGTTATCGGAAATGTTCTTACGTGATTTCCTATGTTTCTCCCTAAGAAAAAAGAAGAAATGGGGATTCTGGGATTCTTGAAAACAATGTTTTGGATTTCTTGGAAATGTACTTAACTTTAGGACAGCTAAACCCTTGTCTCGTGACGAATTGATACTTTTGTAATAATTAACCTTTTCTTGGGCAACTTCTCGAGGCATAAAGCAGATGAATAAATGTAATAAAATGGAGATATATCAACACTATTACAGTGGGCCAAATCCTATCATCCCTGTCACATAGGCTTATTTATTGGTTTCAAGCACATCACTAATGTCAATGCCACATAAGAAGATATTCACGAAGTTCCTAAGAAAAACAATGAATTCCTAAGAACATTTTTTTTTTCTTAAGAAACTTCTCACGTAGATTTTTGTGAATCCGGCCCATTGTGTCAAAATGTTGACGCAAGCCATGACTATTTCTGTATGGTTTGAAGAACATTCCCCCCCCCCCCCCCCCCCCCCCAATGGAGTTATAAGGCTGGATGGTATAACACAATATATGGCATTGAAACAGCATTACTAAAGTACATTGAGTGCATAGTTGAAGGTTTACAGAAACAATCTTGAATTACTTTAGCTCATTCAGTCACATCAGCATTGTCTCCTCTCTTCTCTCCGTCGTTCCTCTATTGTCTATGGGGGCTCCCGAGTGTGCACAGCCATCTAAGGCACTGCATTTCAGTGCTAGAGGTGTCACTACAGACCCTGGTTCAATTCCAGGCTGTATCACAACTGGCCGTGATTGGGAGTCCCATAGGACGGTGCACAATTGGCCCAGCATCATCTAGGTTTGGCCAGGGTAGGTCGAATATGTTGTTAATTGTGGATCACACAGTTTTTTTCACCTAAAATTACATACCCAAATCTAACTGCCTGTAGCTCAGGAACTGAAGCAAGAATAGATCTAGTAAAAGATAATACAATGAAATGCAAAACAAAGGCCACAATGTATTATTCCAGTTTAGCCACAATTTAGATTTTGGCCACCAGATGGGAGCAGTGTATGCGCAAAGTTTTAGACTGATCTAATGAATCATTACATTTATGTTCAAAATAATGTATCAAGTCTGCCCAAATGTGCCTAATTGTTTTAATATATTTTCAAGTTCATAACTGTGCACTCTCCTCAAACAATAGCATGGTATTCTTTCACTGTAATAGCTACTGTAAATTGGACAGTGCAGTTAGATTAACAAGAATTTAAGCTTTCTGCACATATCAGATAAGTCTATGTCTTGGGAAATGTTCTTGTTACTTACAACCTCACCGTCCCGTGGGGGGGGGGTCACAGATCCCGTAGAGGTTTTAACTGACTTGCCTAGTTAAGTAAAGGTTAAATTTAAAAATTACTGATGGTGTCTTTGTGATGGTGTGAGAGTCAAGCAGCGTGCTCACGCTGTGTTGTGCTTCCTTCAGAGCAGGAAGTGTCTTTTAACTAGTCTTAGCACGGTTCTACCTCTTCCTCATGCTGAATGATCATATATTTCATCATCTGAAAACAAGCAAAACACATCTAAGGCCTTTAATAATGTAAGTCCCCAGAGTCACTTTGTCTCACCCCATACAACGTAGTAAAAAAAACACTGTCAGCGGTACACACATCTTTTCCAAATGACTCACAGAGAGTGAAGCCACTCTGGTAGCCTAGCCTACTGCAAATAAATATGACAACTCTATTGATATACTTTGTGAATAATGGATGTTTTAATAAATTACGTTGTCGTATTCTTATTGTATTGTAAAAGCAGGGCAAATAAATGTAATAATTTAATTAGACACTGCAGTACTCAGACATGGAGCAGCCGACTGTGATCAATACATAATAAGATCCGATATCAATTAGGTACCTCTTCAACAGGGCCAGCAGTATGAACACAGTGTGACTAACACTAAGTTAGTCCCAGAGGGAGCCATTGTAGCTCCAACTAACAACTAAGCTGAACTCTGGATGAATGACCCTTTCTGGGTTGTTTCGTTGTAGCAAACTAGAGCTGTATATGTGGTTTCTCCTCTGACTAGGTGTAGGTGGAACTTCACTCTACTACAATCATCCAATTAACCCATGTTGGCAGAGCTTCTGAAACTGCCCTTGGATTTGAGATAACATTGTTGTCTGCTGCCAAAGACAACTAGAACGATGTGCAGTCAAATCAATCAATCAATTACATGTATTTATAAAGCCCTTTTTTTTTTTTTTTTACATTAGCAGATGTCATAAAGTGCTACAGTATACAGAAACCCCCCAAAACAGCAGGCAATGCAGATGAGGAAGCATGGTTCACATTGTCCAGCATTCATCTACGTGTTCTAACACTTGGCCTTAGAGATGAACAAAATGGCAACACATATCTAGAACAACTCTATCATTTACTCAATTTATACATTTGAAAACGTGTCTTCATGAGCAGAATGATTATATTGAAACCCTGAAAAAAATTCTTATCAAAAGAGGAGGAGGAATAGAAGTTGAAATGTTTCAACCACAAAAAACATCAACAGCTAGCGGTTTTCTGCATCACCCCAGCCATGTAGGACTGAGGCAGGGAAGCAGGGATGGTAGGGAGAGTCACTGAAGCAAAGACAGAGCGTGAACTAGAATGATTGAGGTTACATAGGTGACCTCATAAACTAAAATCCATGGCAGATTCCCAAGGTGGAACGTTGAATTATGCTGTCATTAAAAGGGACAGGTCCAGTTGCCAAGGTTAGTATGTAAAGTATAATCACCTTCCTTTTCCTCATCCAGTCTCTCATTAGTCCTTTTCATGGGCCAACTGAGATTATACCTTGAACTTCCTTTGCTATCACTAAGTCCCCGCTGGGAATGGCTGTGAATGGCTCCGCTAGGGCCATTTATATCCAGATATCTCAGGTCTGGTAGGCAGGTCTATCGCTGCCTGGTGACTATGTGGGTGTGTCCCAAATGGCACACTATTCCCTATATTATAGTGCACTACTTTTGACCAGGTTTCATAGGGCTCCCATAGGGTTCTGGTCAAAAGTAGTGGACTATAATATAGGGAATAGGCTGCCATTTGGGGTGCAGGCTGTGTGAGCTCTGGAGTTAGCCCCATAAACAACGAGCTATGACTTATGGCCATGTTAGGTCCTCGTTTACACAAAGGATCACTGGAGATGGCCCTCTAGCGTGTATCAATGTGTTAGAATATTAATAGCATAGCGGTAAGTGCTACAACATATATAATATATATAATATATATATATCATGTAAAACAGCATAACTCTGACAGTATAATATCATAACTTTAGGTGCAATAACAGTATAATGACAGTATAATAACATTACTTTAGGTGCAATTTTGTGGCGGCAGTGTAGCCTAGTGGTTAGAGCGTTGGGCCAGTAACTGAAAGGTTGCAAGATCGAATCCCCAAGCTGACAATGTAAAAATCTGTCATTCTGCCCCTGAACAAGAAAGTTAACCCACTGTTCCTAGGCCGTCATTGTAAATAAGAATTTGTTCTTAACTGACTTGCCTAGTTAAATTAATACAAAATAAAAAAACAGTATAATAACATAACTCTAGGTGCAATAACAGGATAATAATGGACCGTATAATAACAGTATAATAACATAACTCTAGGTGCAATAACGGTATAATGACAGGATAATAACAATACAATAACAGTATAATAACATAACTACAGGTGCAATAACAGTATAATACCATGTATAATAACAACTATGGGTACCATAACAGTATAATATAATGTATAGTAACATAACTATAGGTGCAATAACACTATAATACCATGTATAATAACAGTATAATAACAGTACATAAACAGTATAACATGTATTATAACAGTATAATAACATGCATAATAACAGTAAATAAACAGTATAATAACAATATTATATAATGTATAATAAGACGTATAATAACAATATTATATCATGTACAATAACATGTATAATAACAGTATTATAACATAGAGTGTGCAATAACACACCAGGACGACTGATAGGACACTGTCATGGAAGGAAATACACTGTTACAATACATATTTCAATCATGTCTGGACGTTAAAATGACTCTTAATCTCATCTCAAATGAACTCTTAATCTGATCAATATGCACATATGAAATAGTCCTATTTTTAATCAACGGGAATGCTCAGTTTTTGAATGGTTTAAACTTTCCCATTCTGTCAGGGGGAACTGATCAGGCTGGATCGACACACATGGTTGTTCAATAGATAGCCTGTAGAGATAATGCTTAATATAATTGTTACACATGTAATATAGCCTATTAGGGTATTATTTTGTGACACCAAATATGCATCTGAACAGACATGTTTATCTTTACACCTAGTAATGATATATTTAACCTCTACTCACACAGCTATATCTACAGTGTTATCCACTGCAAAGAGTGGAATTCATTTCAAGACGGGCAGCAAAATGAAAAACACTTGAAACCGTTGAGTGTTACTGGTGGCGAATGGTTCACAGGGTTGGTGATGTTTCTTGTATAGGAAGGATTGTATATTCTTACTGGGAAATGGCTCCCACAACAGCACATGTCATAATAAGAACAACGCAGCGTTTTGATGACAAAGAGCATATGACATCACTAGTTCCTCTAAAGACAAGAGAAGACACTTGTGTAGCTCCTTGAGGCTGCAATCAAAATGAGGCCTTTGAACCATTAACGCAAGCTTGTGAGAGTACAAAGGGGAAGATAATGTGCTACAGGCTAATCGAGAGATGCTCAGCTATACATTACCATGGTCGTGTTGTCTAGAGATGCTCCGGTTTATATTACCATGGTCGTGTCGTCTAGAGATGCTCAGCTATACATTAGCATTGTCGTGTTGTCTAGAGATGCTCCGGTTTACATTATCATGGTCGTGTTGTCTAGAGATGCTCAGCTATACATTACCATGGTCGTGTTGTCTAGAGATGCTCCGGTTTACATTACCATGGTCGTGTTGTCAAGAGATGCTCCGGTTTACATTACCATGGTCGTGTTGTCTAGAGATGCTCCGGTTTACATTACCATGGTCGTGTTGTCTAGAGATGCTCCGGTTTACATTACCGTGGTCGTGTTGTCTAGAGATGCTCAGCTATACATTATCATGGTCGTGTTGTCTAGAGATGCTCAGCTATACATTACCATGGTCGGGTTGTCTAGAGATGCTCAGCTATATATTACCATGGTTGTGTTGTCAATTGAAGATTTTATTTCTCTTTGAACTTCACTTCCTCTCTGAAGACGTATCTTTCACTGTAGCGAGAGACTTGTCAACCAAATGCATTTCATCATTAACTACAACAGTCTGAGCAAGTTGTGACATTAGACCTACAGTACCTACTTTTTGAATGTGTGATATATAATCAAAACACATTGAAGATGTTTTGATTTACAGTTGTTTTGTTTGGCTGCTAAGAGAAAGCTCACCAGGAGTCCAACATACCGTATTCTCTTTCAACTTTTAGCATTTGCATGATGCGGCTGTTGGCACAGAGCACGTATGTCACTGAGCATGTAATATTAATCGATCATGGCAGCAGGACAGGCTTTATATTGAGTCCCAAATGGCACCCTATTACCTATAGAGTGCACTGCTTTTGAGCAGGGCTCATAGGTCTCTGGTCAACAGTAGTGCACTATAATATAGGGAATAGGGTTCCATATGGGATGCATACTTTGGCTTCTCTGTGATTCCTTACAAATCCTTTATAAGCAAATGTCATCATGTTTAAAGGCTTACCTAACGGGTGCTTTTGTTGGGGGGAGCTTTGTTAAACTGAGGCATAAATCACTATGTGGCAGCCTAACCTAGCAGTGCTTTATTAAGGTTGATACGCTAGAAAGCAGCGAAGTATGATGCAATGCTATGTGTTAAATGACACATGTAGTTTCCTGATTTGACTCAAGCTTCCAAATACAGCCTTAGCATAGCTAAATTAGCTAGTTAGTATAGGCCTTTGTTGTATATAAGATAGCTACTGCAGTTAGTAGGTGTATCTGTAACTACATTAGCTGCGTGGTACCTTTTCAGCTAGCTAGATCAACAAATCACACTAATGTCCACTAGCCAGCCAACTAGCTAGTTAGTATAGGCCTTTGTAGTATATAAGATAGCTACTGCAGTTAGATATGCCTAGCTACGCTAACTGCTTGGTACAGTTTTAGCTAGCTATATCAACTAATCACACTAATATCAGCTAGCCAGCCAAGTTGTTTGTTAAATTAACAAAAACTTAGAAAAGTATACATAAAAATGTAGCCATACTGACATGTCATTGTTTTGAAGATATTCTGGAGACATTTAATGGTCAAGATAGATCAACCAATATCGATGATATCGATTTATTTTATGTCATAAACTCAAAACACATAACATTATTCTCTTTCAAACAAGAACCACACATGAATTACTTTCACCAATGTACATTTAAAGAAAGTTTAGGTAGGAAGGCCTATTCTTTCGAAACAAAAATTGGAATTCACGTGTTCTCCTAAGACTACGTTGTCTGACTGATGCCATTACTTTATTAATGATTTAGAGCTGAACTTTACATTGTGCTGACTCCAGAGATGGGCTGGCTAAACTGTGAATTAAGCCTCAAAATCCCTTCGATTCCTCCTGGCAGAAGACTTGCACCATCACTGATTCTGCCGCTCCTCCAAAAAAAAGGAGACCTACTTTATACACATCCAACAAGGCTCTGGTCAAAGTAGTGCACTATATATGGAATAGGGTGCCATTTGGGACTCATACCCTATGTAGCTAGCATGCGCACCCCGTCCATCCAGCTACCTGTTAAAATCCTGCTTAATGAAAAAGCAGAATGTCACCTTGTCTCTCTGTGAGACAGCTGATATATTTTCCTTCTGTAAGGAGAGGAAAAACGTCACTTAAGCACAAGTGCAGATCACATTTAATTAGAAAGAGGGGATTTAAATTGCCATGCATCAAACACTGTGGTGATGACCAAATGGAAGGAACTTGGGCCATGGGCCAGGTTTCCATGAGCTGCATCACAACCATCGAAATCCTTTGAGCTATGGAGGTCAATAAGGTCACAGCAAAGCCACCTTAATTAATTATGACCCAGGGTTCAACAAACCACCAGAATCTCAATGACCAACAGGGGGTATGTCCCAAATGGCACCCTATTCCCTATGGGCTCCCGTCAAAATAAGTGCACAATAGGGAATAGGGTGCCATAGGGCTCTGGTCAAAAGAAGTGCACTATATAGGGAATAGGGTGCCACTTAGTATTCAGAAATGATCTATTCTATTCTGAGAAAATAGAACACTAAAACAAGTTTCCTGTTTCAAATCCATCTTGTCAAAGATGTTTTTGAATCTATTAAAAACATTTTTTTTTTAAATGTATCTCCTTTTAATTAGACACTCATTTTACAGTATTGTCTATTTCGTATACGTGGTAGGATTATTATGTGGTGGTCAGATAATTCATCTTATTTTGGGAATGAGGACGGAGTGAGATGTTCGTCGACCGGGTCTGTCGCTAACAAATCCATTTTCAACGTTTTTGTGGAGAAGCGGCAGCAGGTAATTTGTTCATGACTGTTAACCTGTCAAAGTGGGTGCATATTTTTACCACTTAGCTGACACCTTTTGTTGGTGGAGTGATTTTACTCTCATTATGTCTCACCGACCCATCAATAATAACCCCACAGCTGTCAAAGTCCATTAATGTACATCTACACGAGAAGGAGTTCAAATATTCATATTCATATTCAGGCATATCAGTTTTCATAATGCCGCTCTGTGAGATGGATTGGACAGACGTTAAAATGAACTCTCTTTTGAATCAATTGTGAGACAGGAACACACAACCATAGCTATTGGATCAAGGTCAAATATTATCCATACTTCTCTATCTCCTTCATAGTAGGCTTCGGGGCTGGGGAACACTTGAGTGTTGGACAGCTTACTTTTGTTTTTGAAAAAAAAAAAAATTGTATACATGTTCTTGTGTCTAGAAATACAGTGGAAAAAACGGTATTCTCCCAATATTGACGTAATACTTTCTGTGCAAGTTGGGGTTCTTCTTTTACATCAATACTGATATTAGAGTATATTGAAGACGATAATACTTGTCTTGTATTTTCAACATCCGGGAAGAAATTGCGATTTACTTCCACTCTTCACAATCCAATATACTGTGAGAATACATTGGGAAATTCCTCCATTCCATGACAATCATATACTGCTCTAAAGTAAAGCTCTCTTTAGTCACATCCAATGTATAAAAGAGTCTCCATGTATTTTTCATTTCTCCAGAATATCTGCAAGAAAGCACTACCAGTACAGCACCTTCAGCGTTTTCAAGACTATAATGCTTCGGAAGACTAAGTGCTTATTGCAACACTGCACCAGGTATAAACATGCAACGTACGAGATTCACAGGTCCCACATTGACATTTAATTAATATTCAGAGGCCATATTGTCTATACTTATGAACTCAGCAGAAAAAAAGGATTAATTCACCAGCTACGACCATGTTTCATAATCCTCCAGGTACTTCCAGGATGTAGTGACTAGGTATCCTGTATATCCAGGATGTAGTGACTAGGTATCCTGTATATCCAGGATGTAGTGACTAGGTATCCTGTATATCCAGGATGTAGTGACTATGTATCCTAGATATCCTGGTGTTCTAGGACTGCGTCCCAAATGGCTCCTTACTCCCTACACAGCGCACTACTTTTGACCAGAGTCCTGATGAAAAGCAGTGCACTACAGTATGTATGGAATAGTGTGTCATTTGGTATGCAGCCTGGGTATCTCCTAGTATGTACAGTATCTTAACAACAACACCAGCTTATCCCTGAGGTCTTCATGTGAGTTAAGGCGTTCGCATGCTTCCCAGCCGTAACAGTTCGCAAGAGTTTGTTCATATATAGTGATGTTTTAGGTTAGTTTTGGACTTAAGGTAAAGGTTTTTTTCGGCTGTTTGGGCATACCATTTTTTTTTCTAGAGGCAAGCCGAAGTCTACGCCCCTTCATCAGTGATTGGTCAACAGAAGGGATTTCTGTTTGTTGTTATCCAACAAGAGTGTCAATTAAAATTGCTCTCCTCATTTTTCATGCCATCTTGTCAGTTTAACCCTATTGATTTTCCAGATTTTAGGACAAAGCAGAGCAGAGAAGAACAGTTTTAAATCTAACAGAGAATATTTCTATGTACAGGACCCGCTGTTCTTTTGTATTAATATACCCTAGTCTGCCTGGTCTGACACAGCTTTAGACTGCTATAATTGACCTATCTCCAGTTTAGATGCTTTACAAAATCCTTTATAAGCAAATTCCTAACCCAAAATGATAAAAAGGTACACCTGGTACGTGGCACGACACTTAAAATGTTTCCTCCTTTGAAAGCTGTGCAGATGTTTTAAAAGTTGTGCTCTACATCTTCTCTCTGGTGACCTTTGAACCACCCCAGATTGACTGTTCCTAATATACTATGGCTGTGTCCCAAATAGCACCCTATTTCCTATAGAGTGCACTATTGTTTTTTGACCGAAAGTAGTACACTATATAGTACAATTTATAGGGAATAGGGTGACATTTGGGATATAGCCTTTTGCTTGAGTGAGAATGGATTCCCTCCAATTAAGGAATAAAAAAATAATTATCACAGAATCTACTGTCTAGCATTTTACCGGACCAGACATGGTAACAATTGGAGATGTGCTGACTAGCTACTTCCTTCTAGAGGCCTTGTCAGAACAATCAAAAAATAACTTTGTTCAAAGCCCTGTGTAATCCCTCGCTTTTGTTGCGCCAGGAAATCAAGCAGTAGGACACCCTATCTAGGTTAACGGGGGCGGGGGCCATAGAAATAGAATCTCTAGAATGGTCCGTGTACTGCCATGTATAACTGATAGATGCGCACACATACACACACACTCTACATGCTAATGTTTTTAAATGCATGTATGTAACTTGTAAAGTATTTGGTCTGTAATGTATTTTTTTCGTTATACGTCGGACCCCTGTTAGACTAGCTGTCGCCATTGGCGTTGGCTAACGTGGATCCTAATAAATCTAATTAAATCAAATTGCTGTGGTCTGATGGGCTTTTATTCGTTCTAGTAATTCTATTTCTATGGTTGATTCGTCACATTGCTGATGTTTGAGGCAGTCATACTGTAAATATCTAGTATTGTGTTGGTATAATAATGAATAACATTTCCTCTCAAAATAAACCACTAAGATTTAATCCGGTCCGCTGTACATTAATGAGCCGACATCTGCAGCGTTTACCGTGAAAAATGCATAGTTGAAAAGGGGTGATCAGATTGAATCTAGCCCTTGTTCAGCATGTTTTCTATTCCAGTATGATGGAATCACATCATTAACATCTGGTCCTGTCTTAGATACTTCAAATTTCTGAGAAGAAACACTAGAGCCCGTCTTTTAGCAGCCAGTTTGCCTTTTGTGTTGTTAGTCCAGTTTTTCAAGAAAGGATCCATATTGAATACATTGTGGGAAATCAATTTATATGGTTACATCCACAAATCGCTACTATTGGGCCGTCCATTCAAAAGAGTTATAAAGTAACTTGTAGATGTATTGTACTTTTGGAGGAGTTTGACTAAAAGACGAGCAAATCATAAGGGACTGGAATTCCTGGAACGATAGGTAGAGTTCTAGAAGCATAGAGTTCTGCTGTCATAAGGGACTGGGATTCCAGGAACGATAGGCAGAGTTCTAGAACCAAAGAGTTCTGCTGTCATAAGGGACTGGGATTCCAGGAACGATGAGTAGATTTGTAGAACCAAAGAGTTCTGCTGTCATAAGGGACTGTGATTCCAGGAACGATAGACAGAGTTCTAGAACCAACGAGTTCTGCTGTCATAAGAGACTGGGATTCCTGGAACGATGGGTAGAGTTCTAGAACCAAAGAGTTCTGCTGTCATAAGGGACTGGGATTCCAGGAACGATAGGCAGAGTTCTAGAACCAAAGAAAACAACATACGTGTGTTAAATATACTTATTTAGGAAAAGGATGGATGGGCCATGACTTTGAAAACATTTCAGAGATATTTCAACATTTAAAGTCATATGTAGTCAAAATGACTACCTTGATGCTTCTAGAAAGGTCTACCACAAAGTGTTTCATGTGGGTCTATTCGTCTGGACCATACCTCTGTAGTCTCTAAGTAGTCTGTTCACACAATATCTCCAAATGAAAGATGGCCCTGGCAGCCAATCTCCCACAACATGATGAGTCACTTAGTAATCAGCATGAAGAGGTTCCACTGAATGAGAACAAATAATACCTTTCTCTGTGAGGGCTTTTTATGATTGGGAGGTATGTCATCACCTCACTTGAATTCCCTCTGTGGCCAAGACAGATGTACAGACAGACAGACAGACATGGTGCGAAATATCAACATGCTTATTGTTAAGAGTTCTGTGAAGAAAGAAGAAGAAGATAGAAGTAGAAGAAGTCGAAGAAGTAGAAGAACAAGTAGGAGGAAGAGAAGAAGAAAGAGGAAGAGGAAAGAAGAAGAAGAAGAAGAAAGAGGAAGAGAAGAAGAAGAAGGAAGAAGAGGAGGAGGAGAAGGAGAAGAAATTATTAAAGGAATGGTGTTTTTGTAACAACTCCACTGTAGACTGACTTACTTGTCGGAGTTATCTTAGCTTCCTTACTGCCCTGTCAAACAAGATGGCCAATTAGCCTCAAGTTGATGCTTGCAGACAGAGTCCTTTTTAGGAATGTTACATCTTTAGAAAAATCGCCATTACATTTCATATTGAGAGATGATTGCACCTGTGGACAGGGTTCTTGTAACTATGGCACTTACACGATGCACAGTCCCTCTGTCCACCTCCTGATATGATCTTGTTAGAAGTATTTTGAATTGACATCAAAAGGTTCTGCCAGAGCTAGATGGACAAGCACAAAACACATAAGTGACAATAGGCAAACCTGTGGTGTAAAAAGTTGCCATGGAAACAAATAACGGCAGAGATATCTCATGGGCATAGAATGAAGAGGACAGGAGTGGCTGTTTAGATTCAAAACGTGTTACAATGCCTGAATGATCCCACACATCCTTGTAAAGAGTTGAACAGGCTAGCACGCTACTCTAGCCACCTCGACGATGACTCCTCCTCCTCCTCCTCCCCTCCTCCTCCTCCTCCTCCTCGTCCCAAAGTCTATGACTGATCCTCAGATTGCTGCCTGAGATTCAAGCGTTACAATACAATTTACAATATATTTAAATTTAGAAAACACTTTTATCCAAAGTGACCTACCGTGTTGGAAAGGGATCACAGTAGTGATTGAATAAGGGTATGAGGCATGAGTTGAGGTGTTCAGAGGCTTGACCAGTGCAGGACAGGATTTGAATGGGAAGACAAAAAACAATAACACAACACACTACACAGTTGGACTAACTCATCCTTAGCTCATGTGTCTAAAGCAAGGAGTAAAATCATGGATGTGTCATAGTGTGATTATGTATGTGATTGACTCTACATACAATAATGCAAGAAAATTGATAGGGGTACTCACAGTGGACGAGCGGGTACATGCGACGTGGCTTCAGTTCATGTCAGGAGAGAGTTGCCAATGGTAGTGGTAATCACCTCTTAATCAGGGAACGGGGGGACTTAGCTGTAAATACCCAGAGTGGCCGGACTGCCCTGTTCTGCCAGAGTGGCCGGACTGCCCTGTTCTGCCAGAGTGGCCGGACTGCCCTGTTCTGCCAGAGTGGCCGGACTGCCCTGTTCTGCCAGAGGTGCCCGCCTGCCCTGATCTGCCAGGGTGCCCGGCCTGTCAGGATCAGCCCGAGTGGTCCTCCTGCCCTCCGGTCCAGCCCGAGTGGTCCTCCTGCCCTCCGGTCCAGCCCGAGTGGCCCGCATGCCTTCCGGCCCAGCCCGAGTGGCCCGCATGCCTTCCGGCCCAGCCCGAGTGGCCCGCATGCCTTCCGGCCCAGCCCGAGTGGCCCGCATGCCTTCCGGCCCAGCCCGAGTGGCCCGCATGCCTTCCGGCCCAGCCCGAGTGGCCCGCATGCCTTCCGGCCCAGCCCGAGTGGCCCGCATGCCTTCCGGCCCAGCCCGAGTGGCCCGCATGCCTTCCGGCCCAGCCCGAGGGGCCCGCATGCCTTCCGGCCCAGCCCGAGGGGCCCGCATGCCTTCCGGCCCAGCCCGAGGGGCCCGCATGCCTTCCGGCCCAGCCCGAGGGGCCCGCATGCCTTCCGGCCCAGCCCGAGTGGCCCGCCTGCTCTCCGGCCCAGCCCGAGGGGCCCTCCTGCTCTCCGGCCCAGCCCGAGGGGCCCTCCTGCTCTCCGGCCCAGCCCGAGGGGCCCTCCTGCTCCCCGGCCCAGCCCGAGGGGTCCTCCTGCTCCCCGGCCCAGCCCGAGGGGTCCTCCTGCTCCCCGGCCCAGCCCGAGGGGTCCTCCTGCTCCCCGGCCCAGCCCGAGGGGCCCTCCTGCCCCCCGGCCCAGCCCGAGGGGCCCTCCTGTTCCCCGGCCCGGCCCGAAGGGCCCTCCTGTCCTCCGGCCCGGCTCGAGGGGTCCGTCTGCCTGGTGCAGCTATCGGCTCCACCAAAGTGGGCGACGCCGAGGGTGGAGCAGGGTCCACGTCCTGCACCGGAGCCACCTCCAGGATAGGTGGGTTGGGGAGGGAGAGTGTAGCACAGTGCCGTCGGTGACGGCAGCCACCCTCCCTTCCCTCCCTTATTGTTTAGGGGTTATTGTTTATGGGTTTTGTTGGGGATTTTGTTGGTTGGTGTTTTTTCGTTGTTAGGTGCATTCCGGGGTCTGCACCTTGAGGGGGGGGGTACTGTCACGTCCTGACCAGCAGATGGAGCTGTTGTTGTAGTTTTGGGGTCAGGACGTGGCAGTCTTGTGTTCTGTGTTGGTCTTGTGACTCCTAATCAGGAACAGCTGGGGATCGTTGTTCCTGATTGGGAGTCATATATGTAGGAGTATGTTTGTCACTTGGGTTTGTGGGTAGTTGTTTTTACACTGCGTGTATAGCCTGTAAAACTGCTACTGTTGTCACCGTCATTGTTTTTTTCAAGTGGATGCTTTACTCTTGTTTTGGTAATAAATAACCATGAGTATTCACATACCTGCTGCGCCTTGGTCCATTCATGAAGACAACCGTTACAAAATACAAATAACAGATACATTTCATGACAGCTGTGTCATCGTAAGTTTCGACAATGAGTTTAAAGTTAAACACAGACATCTCAGAATTCCCAAAGTCAAACAGACTGCGCATATCGCCCACTTGACACATCAAGAAACGTTCCTGAATAAAGCCCTGATCGTCCACATACCTGATGACAACTGCAAGACAGAATAGTGGCGCCAAAGGTCCCATAGCGGTGGGGCAATTTTTACCCCCTGGTGACTGGAGTTTTTCCTTATGTTAACCTAACCTATCTAGGAAAACTCTGGACTCTATAAGGTACGACAGTGATTAATCAGCTGTAAAAAGGTTTTATATGGGCTATGATGGGACCAGTTTTTCCTAATCAGGTCACATGGTTTTAAGAAATTCCTGGAAAAAACTCCTGGCCATGGGGGGATGAAAACCGTGTCAAACTGCAGTTACCTTATATTTCTTCATATATATTATATTTAGATTAGATTAGGAGGGGGATTGATAGACAATATAACTCACAGGGCTGAGCTTGCTTTATGTATGTGTCACGGTTGTCAAAAGGAGCGGACCAAAGTGCAGCGTGTGTTTCGTTCCACATATTTATTTAATACGTAAAACTATGCAATACATCAAATAACTGAAATTACAAAAAACAACAAACCGTGACGCAGAGAGAAACAAACACTACTCAAAAGGTAATCACCCACAAAAACAGGTGGGACAAACATCAACTTAAATATGACCTCCAATTAGAGACAACGACAACCGGCTGCCTCTAATTGGAGATCATACCAAACAAAACCAACATAGAAAAACAAAACTAGAAACTGAACATAGAAATACAAAACATAGACAAACACCCCCTGTCACGCCCTGACCTACTCTACCATAGAAAAGAACAACTTACTATGGTCAGGACGTGACAGTATGTTTGCAACTGTAGGCCTTATAAAACATTTACTCACATCTGTCATCACTATTATGTTGATTCATTAAATTTCAGTTAATCATTTTGGATTAAAAACGTATAGACAGCCTAGCCAGCCCAATTTTGAATTTAAACTACATTTGATCACATTCACATTTTCTCCTGACAGACAAATGGACTACAAATACATAACGTTACCAATTAGTTTACCCTGACCAGATGGACAGGGTGCATAGGCTGTATGTAGCTGCTCTTATTAGTAGCCTACAGTCGATAAGACTGATAAATTGTTATGTTTTCATCCCATACAGCATGTCAGAGTTCTGATGTGCAGGTGTAGCCAAAGCTGCTGCAACAGTTATAGCATGAGTTTTTGCTGTTGTCTGTCCGGAGTAATTATGTATTACCATGGGCTCCTGGGTGGCGCAACGGTCTAAGTCACTGCATCTCAGTGCTAGAGGTGTCACTGTGATTGGGAGTCCCATAGGGCAGCGCACAATTGTCTGGGTTTGTCTGGTGTAGGCCGTCATTGTAAATAATAAAATGTCGTTAACTGATTTGCCTGGTAAATTACAGATGCCGTGCTAGAGTGGGCATCCAGCCTGGTAGGAGGATGCCTGCGCAGCGCGTCTGGTCGCCGGTACGCCTCCTAGGACCAGGCTACCCTACTCCCGCTCTACGCACGGCAACCATCAGGCCCCTGCACAGCCCAGTTCGCCCTGTACCAGCACCCCGCTCGTACAGGGCTGTTAGTTCCATCCAGCCAGGACGGGTTGTGCAGGCGGTGCGGTCACGGCCACCTGTGCGCCTCCATGGCCCAGTCTTTCCGGTTCCCACCTCTCGTACTATCCCGGAAGTGAGTTCCTCCAGTCTGGCACGACCAGTACCAGCAACCCGGACCAAGCTTCCCATGAGTCGGCCTAGTCCTATTCAGCCTGTTCCCGCTCCTCGCACTAGCCCTAGGGTGTGTGTCTTCAGCCTGGTACCACCTCTACCAGCCCCACGCACCAGGCTTCCAGTGCGTCGGCCCAGCCTCAAGAGCCCGGCACCAGTGTGCAGTCCAGAGTATCCGGCACCAGTGTGCAGTCCAGAGTATCCGGCACCAGTGTGCAGTCCAGAGTATCTGGCACCAGTGTGCAGTCCAGAGTATCCGGCAACAGTGTGCAGTCCAGAGTATCCGGCAACAGTGTGCAGTCTAGAGTATCCGGCAACAGTGTCTAGTCCGGAACCGAGGGAGACTGCCTGCGACCCGGAACCAAAGGGGTCTGCCTGTGACCCGGAACCGAGGGAGCCTGCCTGTAACCCGGAACCGAGGGGGTCTGCTTGTGACCCGGAACCGAAGGAGTCTGCCTGCGACCCGGAACCGAGGGAGTCTGCCTGCGACCCGGAACCGGGTGAGTCTGCTTGTGACCCGGAACCGAAGGAGCCTGCCTGCAACTCGGAACCGAAGGAGTCTGCCTGCAACCCGGAACCGAGGGGGTCTGCCTGCGACCCAGAACCGAAGGAGTCTGCCTGCAACCCAGAACCAAGGGAGTCTGCCTGCGACCCGGAACCGGGTGAGTCTGCTTGTGACCCGGAACCGAAGGAGTCTGCCTGCGACCCGGAACCAAAGGGGTCTGCCTGCGACCCGGAACCGGGTGAGTCTGCCTACGATCCGGTACTAAATATAATTAACTGTGAACTAAAGGAGTCTGCCTATGACCCAGAAGCCAATGAGTCTGCCTACAGCTTTGACTGGAAGGAGTATGCCTACGACCTGGAATGGAAAGAGTCTGCCCATGATCCACAACGGAGTGAGTCTGTCTACGACCCGGAACCCAATGAGTCTGCCTACAACCTGGAGGGCAGTAGGCCGGAACCAGAGCCACCTCCAGGATAGGTGGGTTGGGGAGGGGGGGGGTGTAGCACAGTGCTGTCGTTGATGGCAGCCACCCTCCCTTCCCGCCCTTATTGTTTAGGGGGTATTTGTTTTTGTTTTGTTGTGGTAGTGGGGATTTTTGTTGTTTCTTTTTAGGTGCATTCGGGGTATGCACCTTTAGCGGGGGTACTGTCACGTCCTGACCAGCAGAGGGTGTAGTTGTGTAGTATTTTGGTCAGGACGTGGCAGAGTATGTCTGTGTATGTGTGTTCTGGGTGTTTTGTTTCTATGTTGGTCTGTGTGGCTCCCGATCAGGGACAGCTGGTTATCGTTGTTCCTGATTGGGAGTCATATATTTAGGAGTATGTTTGTCACTTGGGTTTGTGGGTGGTTGTGCTAACACTGCTAGTCTTTTTGTATGTATAGCCTGTTGGCCTGTCTGAAGTCGTTCGTGTTTATTGTTTTTTCGTGTATTCTTTATTCTTTACATTAAAAGATGAGTATCCACATCCCGCTTGCATTTTGGTCTGACTCTGACTTCGAGATATCTTCAGATGAAGGAGAAGAACATGACAACACTCCTAATTAAGGATCAACCTTTTTTTGAATTTTCTCTTAAAATGACATACCCAAGTGTAACTGCCTGTAGCTCAGGACCTGAAACGAGGATATGCATATTCTTGATACCATTTGAAAGGAAACACTTTGAAGTTTGTGGAAATGTGAAATCAATGTAGGAGAATATAAAGTTGAAGTCAGAAGTTTACATACAATTAGGTTGGAGTCATTAAAACTCGTTTTTCAACAACTCCACACATTTCTTGTTAGCAAACTATAGTTTTGGCAAGTCGGTTAGGACATCTACATTGTGCATGACACAAGTCATTTTTCCAACAGACAGATTATTTCACTTATAATTCACTGTATCACAATTCCAGTGGGTCAGAAGTTTACATACACTAAGTTGACTGTGCCTTTAAACAGCTTGGAAAATTCCAGAAAATTATGTCATGGCTTTTGAAGCTTCTGATAGGCTAATTGCGAGGTCGGGGTGACCTGTGCATGTATTTCAAGGCCTACCTTCAAACTCAGTGCCTCTTTGCTAGACATTATGGGAATATTTTAAAAAATCAGCCAAGACCTCAGAAAAAAAATTGTAGACCACCACAATTCTGGTCCATCCTTGGGAGCAATTTCAAAACTCCTGAAGGTACCATGTTCATCTGTACAAACAATAGTACGCAAGTATAAACACCATGGGACCACACAGCCGTCATACCTCTCAGGAAGGAGATGCGTTCTGTCTCCTTGAGATGAGCGTACTTTGGTGCGGAAAGTGCAAATCAATCCCAGAACAACAGCAAAGGACCTTGTGAAGATGTTGGAGGAAACGGGTACAAAAGTATCTATATCCACAGTAAAACGAGTCCTATATTGACATAACCTGAAAGGCCGCTCAGCAAGGAAGAAGCCACTGCTCCAAAACCGCCATAAAAAAGCCAGACTACGGTTTGCAACTGCACATGGGGACAAAGATTTCATTTTTTGGAGAAATGTCCTCTGGTCTGATGAAACAAAAATAGAACTGTTTGGCCATAATGACCATCGTTATGTTTGGAGGAAAAAGGGGATGCTTGCAAGCCGAAGAACACCATCCCAACCATGAAGCACGGGGGGTGCTTTGCTGTAGGAGGGACTGGTGCACTTCACAAAATACATGGCATCGTGAGGAAAGGAAAATGATGTGGATATATTGAAGCAACATCTCAAGACATCAGTCAGGAAGTTAAAGCTTGGTCGCAAATGGGTCTTCCGAATGGACAATGCAAGCATACTTCCAAAGCATACTTCCAAAGTTGTGGCAAAATGTCTTAAGGACAACAAAGTCAAGGTGTTGGAGTGGCCATCACAAAGCCCTGACCTCAATCCTATAGAAAATTTGTGTGTAGAACTGAAAAAGCTTGTGCGAGCAAGGAGGTCTACAAACCTGACTCAGTTACACCAGCTGTGTCAGGAGGAATGGGCCAAAATTCACCCAACTTATTGTGGCAAGCTTGTGGAAGGCTACCCAAAATGTTTGACCAAAGTTAAACAATTTAAAGGCAATGCTACCAAATACTATTTGAGTGTATGTAAACTTCTGACCAACTGGGAATGTGATGAATGAAATAAAAGCTAAAATAAATAATTCTCTCTACTATTATTCTGACATTTCACATTCTTAAAATAAACTGGTGATCCTAACTAACCTAAGACAGGGAATTTTTACTAGGATTAAATGTCAGGAATTGTGAAAAACTGAGTGGAAATGTATTTGGTTAAGGTGTATGTAAACTTCCGACTTCAACTGTATGTCTATGGAAGGGGTTGAGAACCATGAGCCTCCTAGGTTTTGTATTGAAGTCAATGTAGCCAGCGGAGGACGGAAACTAGCTGTCCTCCGGCTACACCATGGTGCTACCCTACAGTGCTGTTGAGGCTAATGTAGACCTTCATTACAAAATAGTGTATTTAAAAAAATTATTTGGTGATATATGAATATATTTAGTTTTATCTAGAAAGGATAAATATTTTAATGTTTCAGTATGTTATTTTCTATGAAATTTCACTGTGGAGGATGGTCCTCCCCTTCCTCCTCTGAGGAGCCTCCACTGGTGAATACATTTGTTATGTATAGTTGGCCCTGGAAATGGATCCACTATCCTGGTATTGACCACGCATTAGGCTTAGAAATATTGACTTTCTTTATTGTGCACAGCATAGACAAATATGATGACATTGAAGCATCAACCTCTTTCAGATGTAAAGTATTAAACATGCATTGAACAATGTATTTTATCAATTTATGTCTACATTTGTATTTCTTGACTATTGATAAGCTTAAAACACACCTTTAGAGATGTGGCTACAGTAACGTGGTTCCCGTGGCATGTTCCGTACCTTATTGGCAATAGTCAGTGTATTACCTATACCAGTGTAGCTCTGTAGGGGGATTATTAGTCTACTGGATAAAGCCTCTGTCCCAAATGACACCCCATTCCCTATTTAGTTCACTGGTCAAAATTGTGCACTAAATAGGGAATAGGGTGCCATTTGAGACGAATCCAAGGTCTTCTCTGTTACTTGTGATAATGTCGAGGTGTGTTTCTGGAGAAAAGGCCATCACATGTAATGTGAAAGACAGAGTGAATTATAGGAGCTGGCTTGCACACTTTTATCACGATCTGTCAAAGTAGATTATTACAGACATGAGTGATTCCCTGATTTCCGTTTAATCTGCCTCCGTGATGCTACTCACCATTTATGATCTCATATTGTTTTATTGAACATGCATTGTGCCTCTCTAGCTATACCAATTTTTACAGCTCCGCAGTAAATTTCTCCAGTTTTTTTTATGAAATCTTGTACGGTATTGTACTTTTGCATATAATACATATGACGGAAGGGGCTTTAAAAGGGCTTTAATATGACGGAAGGGGCTTTAATATGGCGGAAGGGGCTTAAATATGACAGAAGAGGATTTAATATGACAGAAGAGGAGTTAATATGAGGGAAGGGGCTTTAATATAATGGAAGGGGCTTTAATATAATGGAATGGGCTTTAATAGGGCGGAAGGGGCTTTAATAGGGCGGAAGGGGCTTTAATGTGATGGAAGGGGCTTTAATGTGATGGAAGGGGCTTTAATAGGGTGGAAGGGGCTTCAATATGATAAAAGGGGCTTTTATAGGGAGGAAGGGGCTTTAATATGATGGAAGGGGCTTTAATACGGCGGAAGGGGCTTTAATGGGGCGGAAGGTGCTTTAATAGGGCGGAAGGGGCTTTAATAGGGCGGAAGGGGCTTTAATTGGATGGAAGGGGCTTTAATATGATGGAAGGGGCTTTAGTAGGGTGGAAGGGGCTTTAATGGGATGGAAGGGGCTTTAATAGGGTGGAAGGGGCTTTAATAGGGCGGAAAGGGCTTTAATATGATGGATGGGACTTTAATAGGGTGGAATGGGCTTTAATAGGGCGGAAGGGGCTTAAATATGACAGAAGAGGATTTAATATGACAGAAGAGGGTTTAATATGAGGGAAGGGGCTTTAATGTAATGGAAGGGGCTTTAATATAATGGAATGGGCTTTAATAGGGCGGAAGGTGCTTTAATGTGATGGAATGGGCTTTAATGGGATGGAAGGGGCTTTAATAGGGCGGAATGGGCTTTAATATGATGGAAGGGGCTTTAATAGGGTGGAAGGGGCTTTAATAGGGCGGAAGGTGCTTCAATATGATAGAAGGGGCTTTAATAGGGAGGAAGGGGCTTTAATAGGGCGGAAGGGGCTTTAATATGATGGATGGGACTTTAATACGGTGGAAGGGGCTTTAATAGGGCGGAATGGGCTTTAATGTGATGGAAGGGGCTTTAATGTGATGGAAGGGGCTTTAGTAGGGTGGAAGGGGCTTTAATGGGATGGAAGGGGCTTTAATAGGGTGGAAGGGGCTTTAATAGGGTGGAAGGGGCTTTAATAGGGTGGAAGGGGCTTCAATATGATAAAAGGGGCTTTTATAGGGAGGAAGGGGCTTTAATATGATGGAAGGGGCTTTAATAGGGCGGAAGGGGCTTTAATAGGGCGGAAGGGGCTTTAATTGGATGGAAGGGGCTTTAATATGATGGAAGGGGATTTAATAGGGTGGAAGGGGCTTTAATATGACGGAATGGGCTTAAATAGGGTGGAAGGCGCTTTAATATGCAGAAATGTAGGCAATAGCGGTGCTTTGGTAAAATCCCTGGGGAAGCCAAGCCAGAAAAAAAGCCATATTACAACCTATGTGTTGTGATAATTGTGTTGTTTCAATACAACACAACAGAGTGAAACCCTCTGTATTTTCAAGTTTTGTGGTGGCAGCATCAATTTATGGGTATGCTTATCATCGGCAGGGACTGGGGAATTTGTCAGAGGAAACCCCGTTTCAGTCTTATGAAAACTTTACCTTGCCATGGTTTTATTTTTCAGCAAGACAATAACACAGATTTTTATGCAGAAGACAAACCAGAATGTCTTTCCAAGCGGCATTGAGTGTTCCTCAGGGGTCTAGTCTCAGTCCTGACTTAAATATGCTTAAAAAATCTGAGACAAAGTTTAAATATCACTGTCCATCAATGATCCCCAACCAGATTTAATGAGCTTGAGCAAGTAAAAAAAAAACATAGACTGACCAGGTGAATCCAGTTGAAAGCTATTATCTCTTATTTATGTAACTTGTTAAATCCACTTCAATCAGTGTAGATGAGGGGGAGGATACAGCTTAAAGAAGGATTGTTAAGCCTTGAGATATTTTAGAAATGGATTGTGTATGTGTGCCATTTAAAGGGTGAATGGGCAAGACGCAATATTTAAGTGCTTTTGAACAGGGGTATGGTAGTAGGTACCAGGTACACCAGTTTGTCTAAAGAACTCCAAAGCTACTGGGTTTTTCACACTCAACAGTTTCCTGTGTGTCAAGAATGGTCCACCACCCAATGAACATCCAGCCAACTTGACACAACTGTGGGAAGCATTAGAGTCAACATGGGCCACTATCCCTGTGGAACGCTTTCGACACCTTGTAAAGTCCATGCCATGACTCAATATTTAAGGAAGTTGTTCCAAATGTTTGGTATACTCAGTGTATGTTGCCCTAAGAGTTGTGCAAAGTTGGTAGAATCTTAATGAAAATTATTCACAGCTTTGATGGCTGTAAAGGTACTTCCACCAAGTATTACCTCAGGGGGTGAAGACTATTACGATATTTATTTAAATAAATGTGGGGGGGGTCTAAAACTTTATTTCACTTAGAAAATATATTATTATTAATATATTATTAAATATTATTTAATACTTTTTTATATTTAATTTTAAGTCAGCAACAGAACAGTTCAAGGGTGTGTAGACTTTCTATATGCCGTGCACATACAGTGCCTTCGGAAAGTATTCAGACACCTTGACTTTTTCCACATTTTGTTACGTTATAGCCTTATTCTAAAATGTATTAAAATGTTTTTCCCCCCTCATCTATATACACACACAATACCTCATAATGAGGTATTGTGTGACCATCAGGATCTTGGTCACCAGGATCTTGGTCATCTCCCCCAATTGCTCAGTTTGGCTGGGCGACGAGCTCTATGAAGAGTTTTGGTGGTTCATAACTTCTTCCATTTAAGAATGATGGAGGCCATTGTGTTCTTGGGGACCTTCAATGCTGCAGGCATTTTTTGGAACCCTTCCCCAGATCTGTACCTCAAGACAATTCTGCCTTGGAGCTCTACAAACAATTCCTTTGACCTCATGGCTTGGTTTTTGCTCTGACATGCACTGTCAACTGGCGGACCTTATATAGACAGGTGTGTGCCTTTCCAAATCATGTCCAAACTATTGAATTTACCACAGGTGGACTCCAATCAAGTTGTAGAAACATCTCAATGATGATCAATGGAAACAGGATGCACCTGAGCTCAATTTTGAGTCTCATAGCAAAGGGTCTGAATACTTATTATAAGGAAGGTATTGCTGTTTTTTTATATGGGGCATTTTGTGTAGATTGCTGAGGAAAAAATCATATTGAATCAATTTTAGAATGAGGCTGTAACGTAACAAAATGTGGAAAAAGTCAAGGGGTCTGAATACTTTTCGGAGGGCACTGTATCTTAATATATTTTTTTCTGTAACCTCTTGAGGAGATCCTTAAGTAATGATATTTACGTTAGCTTTTGGTGACATCATGTTGCTAGTTGTCAGTTGGCCAGTTTCACAACTTACAGTCATTTTAGTTCTAAAGGGGGACAGACCTTGGACCTGGGAGGGAATCTTCAATATGAGAATGCTAGTCTAATAAAGTTCTTACGGGGACAGACCTAGGACCTGGGAGGGAATCTTCCATATGACAATGCTAGGTGTAATAAATCAAAAGCACATTCTGAACTGATGAAAAGGAAGATAAATAGCCTCAATACAATAGTGCGTCCAGACAGGGACCTTTGGGCTCTGTGAATTCAGATCCATTTCCCCTTCTTCAAAAAGGTCACAATTAAAGGTTTATAAATTGTTAGAAATTGTATGACCATAGAACATTAGGGTTTTATTTATTCTAGTGCATCTGTTTTTGAACTTATGTAAAGAGTTTCATACAGAGTTTCCCAGCTGTCTGCCTATACAGCTTCTCGCCACCAAACCAAATTAGATTAATTGCAAACATCAGATTTAACTCGTCACAAATTGAAGTCTGAATCCTGCACCATGAAACATAATAGCTAGCTAGCATCCTGATAACACCCTAATCTCCTGCTTTCATTTGTCAGGTAGCTAGCATCCTGGTAACATCCTGATCCTCTGCTTTCATCTATCAGGTAGCTAGCATCCTGATAACATCTTGATCCCCTGCTTTCATCTGTCAGTTAGCTAGCGTCCTGATAACATCCTTATCCCCTGCTTTCCCCTGCTATTCTGTCAGATAGCTAGCATCCTGATAACATCCTGATCCTCTGTTTTCATCTGTCAGATAGCTAGCATCCTGATAACATCCTGATCCTCTGTTTTCCCCTGCTATTCTGTCAGATAGCTAGCATCCTGATACCATCCCGATCCTCTGTTTTCATCTGTCAGATAGCTAGCATCCTGATAACATCCTGATCCTCTGTTTTACCCTGCTATTCTGTCAGATAGCTAGCATCCTGATACCATCCTGATCCTCTGTTTTCATTTGTCAGATAGCTAGCATCCTGATAACATCCTGATTCTCCGTTTTCATCTATCAGGTAGCTAGCATCCTGGTAACATCCTGATCCTCTGCTTTCATCTATCAGGTAGCTAGCATCCTGATAACATCCTTATCCCCTGCTTTCCCCTGCTATTCTGTAAGATAGCTAGCATCCTGATAACATCCCGATCCTCTGTTTTCATCTGTCAGATAGCTAGCGTCCTGATAACATCCTTATCCCCTGCTTTCCCCTGCTATTCTGTAAGATAGCTAGCATCCTGATAACATCTTGATCCCCTGCTTTCATACAGCAGCAACACCTGTGTTTTATAGGGTCATTTATTGCTTAGTTTGTTCCTTCTCAAGCCTAGATGTTCATCTTTATTGATGTTGCTTGTCTATGAGATATACTGTAGGTTACAGACTGTATGTCGGTTGTATAAGGAGATAAAAGTAATCAGATGATTTATTGCCAGATTGTGGTAATTTACATTAAACCATACATTCATCATCTCATAGTTGTCAAAGACAAGACAAGGCATCCCCCAAGGGTTGAAACAGAACAGCCTACAAATGATGAAGATTTGAGCCCACTCGTGCCCTGGGTGACTTTTACTTTGAAAATATCTCATTAGGGTTGGCTAGAAAAGTTATATTTTCTCTCTGGCACAAAGAACTATTAGTTTAGTAGTTATTGGAGCAGTTATGCTTTTGAATGACAAAAATGGTCTGTGAACTACAGGCATTGCCCGACTTATCAATTGAATAAATTGGATGACTTTCACCCTGTTAATATATCGTTCAAGGCAAACTCATTTTTAATACATGTTTTATTTCCCTTGGCAAAACTGTGTTTCTTTGATCCCACTGCAAGGCTGTGCATAAAGGATCATAAGGAATTGTGCCATTAGGATCAAAGTTCAGCTGGTTACTCATTAAACACACACATGTAGGTCTCTCTGGACAGTCCACAAAAAAAGATTGTTGGTTAAAATAAGGATGAGCAAATGTCTTTAAAAAACCTAATATCCAGATTTTTTTGGGGACCAACCAAATAGCTTTTATGTGTGAATGGTAATAATCAGGCTGTACATTTGGCTTGTATCACAAGTCAATCGTCAAAGCATCGTGCTTTTTAGGGTCTGTCCTTGGGGCTAGGAGCAGTTTGGGAAAAGACCAGAAACATTTAAAAACAGTCTTCAATTCAAAGAGTGGATAAAATATGATCTTTTACCCCTCACATCCATCTGCTTTGCCACTTTGCTATAACAATCCTCTACTACCAGCATCACTGTTGGCCTGTGTTATTTACTGTACAACAATGGTACACAAGCAAGTGCTGTTGAAAACAAGTCGTTCAGAAACTACTGTATTTCAAAACAGAACGATTTAGAATATACTGCTGTGTCAATGAGTCCGGGCCATTCAAGCAGAATTACTTAAATTGTAGCAGCTATAAAAACAATATACACAACCATTCAAAAGTCTGGGGTCACAATGAAATGTCCTTGTTTTTGAATGAAAAGCACATTTTTTGTCCATTAAAATCACATCAAATTGATCAGAAATACAGTGTTAATGTTAGAAATGACTATTGTAGCTCGAAACTACTGATTTTTAATGGATATCTGCATAGGCGTAGAGAGGCACATTATCAGCAACCATCACTCCTGTGTTCCAATGGCACATTGTGTTAGCTAATCCAAGTTTATAATTTTAAAAGACTAACTGATCATTAGAAAACACTTTTGCAATTATGTTAGCACAGCTGAAAACTGTTGTGCTGATTAATGAAGCAATACAACTGGCCTTTAGACTAGTTGAGTATCTGGAGCATCAGCAGATGTGGGTTCAATTACAGGCTCAAAATGGACAGAAACAAAGACTTTCTTCTGAAATTCGTCAGTTTATTCTTGTTCTGAGAAATGAAGGTTATTCCATGCGAGAAATTGCCAAGAAACTGAAGATCTCGTACAGCTCTGTGTACGACTCCCTTCACAGAACAGCGCAACCTTGATTACCCTATATATGTCACTCCATTTGGTTCCTTCCCCAGGCATTATTGTTTCTGTTTCAGTGTTTAGTCGTGCGTTGTTCGTGTTGTTTGTTTTGTTTTATGTTGCATTTATTTACACTCACTCCCTGAACTTGCTTCCTGACTCTCAGCGCACATCGTTACACATTGACAACATTAACAATGTCTACATTGTATTTCTTATCAATTTGATGTTATTTTAATGGACCAAAAATGTACTTTTCTTTCAAAAACAAGGACATTTCTAAGTGACCCCAAAATTCAGAACAGTAGTGTAAATATTTCATAACATCAAGAATATTGCCATTTTGATAGAACAGGTTTCATTCATAAATTGAATTATAATTGTTATTTTTTATATAAAGTGCTTGAAGTAAATACTTCTATATCTGCAGCCTTTCTGCCAGTTATTGAATGTAGCTAGAGCCTTTAATAGGCTCTTTGGAGATATAAGATTGTATGATGAAGTCCTCCATCTTGGGTACTCATCACCTCTACTCCCCCATGTCTTGTTAAATGGCAGCCCAGGAGAGATGGATTGGCCTCTCAAAGCAGATGGTGCCAACAGCAACAGGCAGAGGGCCTTCTGAAGCACTGCACTGATGATCCTCCAGGACCAACTTAAAACACACACAGACAGATAGACACTCTCATGGTCAGAGAGTGCTTTAGGTGCCTTTTGGCAAACTCCAAGCGGGCTGTCATGTGCCTTTTACTGAGGAGTGGCTTCCGTCTGACCACTCTACAATAAAGGCCTGATTGGTGCAGTGCTGCAGAGATGGTTGTCCTTCTGGAAGGTTCTCCCATGTCCACAGAAGAACTCTAGAGCTCTGTCAGAGTGTCCAACGGCTCCTTGGTCACCTCCTTGACCAAAGCCCTTCTCCCCCGATTGCTCAGTTTAGCCGTGCGGCCAGATCTAGGAAGAGTCTTGGTGGTTCCAATTAAGAATGATGGAGGCCACTGTGTTCTTTGGGCTGTGTTCTTGGGGACCTTCAACGCTGCAGACATTTTTTGGTAGCCATCCCCAGATCTGAGCCTCGACACAATCCTGTCTCAGAGCTCTTCAGACAATTCCTTCGACCTCATGGCTTGGTTTTTGCTCTGAAATGCACTGTCAACTGTGGGACCTTATATAGACAGGTGTGTCCATTTCCAAATCATGTTCAATCAATTAAATTTACCACAAGTGGATTCCAATCAAGTTGTAGAAACAGCTCAAGGATAATCAATGGAAACAGGATGCACCTGAGTTCAATTTCAAGTCTCATATCAAAGCGTCTGAATTCTTCTGAAAATAAACGCAAACATTTCTAAAAAACTGTTTTTGCTATGTCATTATGGGATATTGTGTATAGATTGATGAGGAAAAAAACATTTAATCAATTTTAGAGTACGCCTGTAACGTAACAAATTGTGGAAAAGGTAAAAGGGTCTGAATACTTTCCGAATGTACTGTAGTATGTCCCCTAGGCCACATTATGACCACAGTTGTACCTCTAACCCCGGCCCATGAACTACGACCACCGTAACACACCCGTAATCTTCCCATCTTCCTGAACCAACGTAACCTACCCATAACCTGCCCATCTTCCTGAACCAGCGTAACCTACCCGTAACCTGCCCATCTTCAGTAACCAGAGTAACCCCCCGTAACCTGCCCATCTTCAGTAACCAGAGTAACCCCCCGTAACCTGCCCATCTTCCTGAACCAGCTTAACCCATCCGTAACCTGTCCATCTTCCTGAACCAGCGTAACCTACCCGTAACCTGCCCATCTTCAGTAACCAGAGTAACCCACCTGTAACCTGCCCATCTTCCTGAACCAGCGTAACCTACCCGTAACCTGTCCATCTTCCTGAACCAGCGTAACCTACCCGTAACCTGCCCATCTTCAGTAACCAGAGTAACCCACCTGTAACCTGCCAATCTTCCTGAACCAGCGTAACCTACCCGTAACCTGTCCATCTTCCTGAACCAGCGTAACCTACCTGTAACCTGCCCATCTTCCTGAACCAGCTTAACCCACCCGTAACTTGCCCATCTTCCTGAACCAGCTTAACCCACCCGTAACCTGTCCATCTTCCTATACCAGCGTAACCCACCAGTAACCTGCCCATCTTCCTATACCAGCGTAACCCACCAGTAATCTGCCCATCTTCATGAATCAGAGTAACCCACCCGTAACCTGTCCATCTTCCTGAACCAGCAGTTTAACCAGCCGTGACCTGTCCATCTTCATGATCCAGCAGTTTAACCAGCTGTAACCTGTCCATCTTCCTGAACCAGCAGTTTAACCAGCCGTAACCTGTCCATCTTCCTGAACCAGCAGTTTAACCAGCCGTAACCTGCCCATCTTCATGAACCAGCAGTTTAACCAGCCGTAACCTGCCCATCTTCCTGAACCAGCAGTTTAACCAGCTGTAACCTGTCCATCTTCATGATCCAGCAGTTTAACCAGCTGTAACATGTCCATCCTCCTGAACCAGCAGTTTAACCAGCCGTAACCTGTCCATCTTCCTGAACCAGCAGTTTAACCAGCCGTAACCTGTCCATCTTCATGATCCAGCAGTTTAACCAGCCGTAACCTGCCCATCTTCATGAACCAGCAGTTTAACCAGCCGTAACCTGCCCATCTTCATGAACCAGCAGTTTAACCAGCCGTAACCTGTCCATCTTCATGATCCAGCAGTTTAACCAGCCATAACCTGTCCATCTTCATGATCCAGCAGTTTAACCAGCCGTAACCTGTCCATCTTCCTGAACCAGCAGTTTAACCAGCCCTAACCTGTCCATCTTCATGATCCAGCAGTTTAACCAGCTGTAACCTGTCCATCTTCCTGAACCAGCAGTTTAACCAGCCGTAACCTGTCCATCTTCCTGAACCAGCAGTTTAACCAGCCGTAACCTGCCCATCTTCATGAACCAGCAGTTTAACCACCCGTAACCTGTCCATTTTCATGATCCAGCAGTTTAACCAGCCGTAACCTGTCCGTCTTCCTGAACCAGCAGTTTAACCAGCCGTAACCTGTCCATCTTCATGATCCAGCAGTTTAACCAGCTGTAACCTGTCCATCCTCCTGAACCAGCAGTTTAACCAGCCGTAACCTGTCCATCTTCCTTAACCAGCAGTTTAACCAGCCGTAACCTGTCCATCTTCATGATCCAGCAGTTTAACCAGCCGTAACCTGCCCATCTTCCTGAACCAGCAGTTTAACCAGCCGTAACCTGCCCATCTTCCTGAACCAGCGTAACCTACCCGTAACCTGCCCATCTTCAGTAACCAGAGTAACCCACCTGTAACCTGCCCATCTTCCTGAACCAGCGTAACCTACCCGTAACCTGTCCATCTTCCTGAACCAGCGTAACCTACCCGTAACCTGCCCATCTTCAGTAACCAGAGTAACCCACCTGTAACCTGCCAATCTTCCTGAACCAGCGTAACCTACCCGTAACCTGTCCATCTTCCTGAACCAGCGTAACCTACCTGTAACCTGCCCATCTTCCTGAACCAGCTTAACCCACCCGTAACTTGCCCATCTTCCTGAACCAGCTTAACCCACCCGTAACCTGTCCATCTTCCTATACCAGCGTAACCCACCAGTAACCTGCCCATCTTCCTATACCAGCGTAACCCACCAGTAATCTGCCCATCTTCATGAACCAGAGTAACCCACCCGTAACCTGTCCATCTTCCTGAACCAGGAGTTTAACCAGCCGTAACCTGTCCATCTTCATGATCCAGCAGTTTAACCAGCTGTAACCTGTCCATCGTCCTGAACCAGCAGTTTAACCAGCCGTAACCTGTCCATCTTCCTGAACCAGCAGTTTAACCAGCCGTAACCTGCCCATCTTCATGAACCAGCAGTTTAACCAGCCGTAACCTGCCCATCTTCCTGAACCAGCAGTTTAACCAGCCGAAACCTGTCCATCTTCATGATCCAGCAGTTTAACCAGCTGTAACATGTCCATCCTCCTGAACCAGCAGTTTAACCAGCCGTAACCTGTCCATCTTCCTGAACCAGCAGTTTAACCAGCCGTAACCTGTCCATCTTCATGATCCAGCAGTTTAACCAGCCGTAACCTGCCCATCTTCATGAACCAGCAGTTTAACCAGCCGTAACCTGCCCATCTTCATGAACCAGCAGTTTAACCAGCCGTAACCTGTCCATCTTCATGATCCAGCAGTTTAACCAGCCATAACCTGTCCATCTTCATGATCCAGCAGTTTAACCAGCCGTAACCTGTCCATCTTCCTGAACCAGCAGTTTAACCAGCCCTAACCTGTCCATCTTCATGATCCAGCAGTTTAACCAGCTGTAACCTGTCCATCTTCCTGAACCAGCAGTTTAACCAGCCGTAACCTGTCCATCTTCCTGAACCAGCAGTTTAACCAGCCGTAACCTGCCAATTTTCATGAACCAGCAGTTTAACCACCCGTAACCTGTCCATTTTCATGATCCAGCAGTTTAACCAGCCGTAACCTGTCCGTCTTCCTGAACCAGCAGTTTAAATAGCCGTAACCTGTCCATCTTCATGATCCAGCAGTTTAACCAGCTGTAACCTGTCCATCCTCCTGAACCAGCAGTTTAACCAGCCGTAACCTGTCCATCTCCCTGAACCAGCAGTTTAACCAGCTGTAACCTGTCCATCTTCCTGAACCAGCAATTTAACCAGCCGTAACCTGTCCATCTTCATGATCCAGCAGTTTAACCAGCTGTAACATGTCCATCCTCCTGAACCAGCAGTTTAACCAGCCGTAACCTGTCCATCTTCCTTAACCAGCAGTTTAACCAGCCGTAACCTGTCCATCTTCATGATCCAGCAGTTTAACCAGCCGTAACCTGCCCATCTTCATGAACCAGCAGTTTAACCAGCCGTAACCTGTCCATCTTCATGAACCAGCAGTTTAACCAGCCATAACCTGTCCATCTTCATGATCCAGCAGTTTAACCAGCCGTAACCTGTCCATCTTCCTGAACCAGCAGTTTAACCAGCCCTAACCTGTCCATCTTCATGATCCAGCAGTTTAACCAGCTGTAACCTGTCCATCTTCCTGAACCAGCAGTTTAACCAGCCGTAACCTGTCCATCTTCCTGAACCAGCAGTTTAACCAGCCGTAACCTGCCCATCTTCATGAACCAGCAGTTTAACCACCCGTAACCTGTCCATTTTCATGATCCAGCAGTTTAACCAGCCGTAACCTGTCCGTCTTCCTGAACCAGCAGTTTAACCAGCCGTAACCTGTCCATCTTCATGATCCAGCAGTTTAACCAGCTGTAACCTGTCCATCCTCCTGAACCAGCAGTTTAACCAGCCGTAACCTGTCCATCTCCCTGAACCAGCAGTTTAACCAGCTGTAACCTGTCCATCTTCCTGAACCAGCAGTTTAACCAGCCGTAACCTGTCCATCTTCATGATCCAGCAGTTTAACCAGCTGTAACATGTCCATCCTCCTGAACCAGCAGTTTAACCAGCCGTAACCTGTCCATCTTCCTTAACCAGCAGTTTAACCAGCCGTAACCTGTCCATCTTCATGATCCAGCAGTTTAACCAGCCGTAACCTGCCCATCTTCATGAACCAGCAGTTTAACCAGCCGTAACCTGTCCATCTTCATGAACCAGCAGTTTAACCAGCCGTAACCTGTCCATCTTCCTGAACCAGCAGTTTAACCAGCCGTAACCTGTCCATCTTCCTGAACCAGCAGTTTAACCAGCCGTAACCTGCCCATCTTCATGAACCAGCAGTTTAACCAGCCGTAACCTGCCCATCTTCCTGAACCAGCAGTTGAACCAGCCGTAACCTGTCCATCTTCATGAACCAGCAGTTTAACCAGCCGTAACCTGCCCATCTTCATGAACCAGCAGTTTAACCAGCCGTAACCTGCCCATCTTCCTGAACCAGCAGTTTAACCAGCCGTAACCTGTCCATCCTCCTGAATCAACGGTTTAACCAGCCGTTACCTGCCCATCTTCCTGAACCAGCAGTTTAACCAGCCGTAACCTGTCCATCCTCCTGAATCAACGGTTTAACCAGCCGTAACCTGTCCATCTTCCTGAACCAGCAGTTTAACCAGCCGTGTTATACTACGACCATTGTTCAAGTGAGCCATGACGGAGAGGGAAGATAAAAAAACAAACATGTTATGTTCCAAATGGCACCCTATTTCCTTAATAGTGCACTACCTTTTGACCGGGCCGTAGCAGCTATATAGGGAATAGAGTGCCATTCGGGACACACACCAGGTGATTCAGTAGCACGTCACTGAAACTAGTAGCCTGGAGAGCCAGGCAGCAAAAAGATGAATTCCAACAGATTTATTTCAAAAACAGATGGATACCTCCTGAGTTTCCTTTTTGTTTTTGACTCAATCAAAGGTGTCAATGAAACAAAAAGTCATTATTTAGTTATTACCACCCTGATTGGCTGGCTAGCAGAGTGATTAACAGTGATAACGCAGTAGAATCAATAGAGAACCAGCTCTAGTCTCTTTCCCAAAATAGCACCCTATTCCCTATATAGTGCACTACTTTTGATAGGGTTCTGTTCAAAAGCAGTGCACTATATAGGGAATAGGGTACCATTTGGGACTCAGATCTAATGTTAATTTAGGAGCAGTGGCTTAATCAGAGTCTGAATAACAGGGTCCCACAGTTCCAGTTTAGTGAGGCCTTTTTGTTCTCTGAGATTGTTCGGCAAGGGAACAGAAACTAATTTGCTCAAATGAAGAATGTCTTGCAAGCATAAATCATGTTTCCTAATTTCTTTACTAATGCCACATAACTCAAACTGTCTCCTGTTTAAAGATCACACACTAGAGACAATAACAGAAGTTCACAGTACTGATCACACACAAGAGACAACAACAGAAATGTACAGTACTGATCACACACTAGAGACAATATCAGACAGTACTGCACAATGCCACTGTTTGAGGTACAATCATTTTACGTATCAATTACTATCATTTAAATTCATTTACCTCCAAATGAATTACGTTAAGTCACTGTATCTGTTATCACATTATAAGCTTGGTGGTTAAAGCCCTGAATGCTGATTGGCTGACATCAGACCGTATACCACGGGTATGACAAAACATGTATTTTTAGTGTTCTAATTACGGTGGTAACCAGTTTATAATAGCAATAAGGCACCTCGGGGGTTTGTGGTATATGGCCAATATACCACTGCTAAGGGTTGTATCCAGTACCATGATGTCACAGTACCATGATATATGGCACAGTACCATGTTAGTCACAGTACTATGTTATATCACTGTACCATGTTAGTCACAGTACCATGTTATATCACTGTGCCATGTTAGTCACAGTACCATGATATATCACTGTGCCATGTTAGTCACAGTACCATGATATATCACTGTGCCATGATAGTCACTGTACCATGATATATCACTGTGCCATGTTAGTCACAGTACCATGATATATGAGTGTTCAGTCACAGTACCATGTTATATCACTGTGCCATGTTAGTCACAGTACCATGATATAGCACTGTTCAGTCACAGTACCATGTTATATCACTGTTCAGTCACAGTATCTACTCACGTTATGCACTGTAAACACAAAGTAGTAAATTCACAAAATACAATATTTTCCACAATGATTATGCACAACCTACAACAATTACTTTAAACATTGAGATCACACACAGCCATACTGTACACACCTTAAAGCCCTTCAGTCTCAAGGTGTTGCTACTGGCATCAACCCCCTGGAGAGGGTTTGACATTTTAGCTGTGCGTCTGAGGGTTCTGGTTGGTCTGAGGGCAGTGGCAGTACAGAACCATCACATTATATGGCACACTATATTTAATTAAAGGGGAATTACACTCAAATCTAAATTAGTTTGTTTTCTTCCAGACTTAATTTTGATTTTATTTTAATATAATTTAAGCTTCGACATAGACTCAAAACATGAAGTATATTTGTTTCTCAATGAACAATTGTACGTTTGAGAGTAAATTCAATTGATTGGACATGATTTGGAAATACACACACATGTCTATATAAGGTCCCACAGTTGACAGTGCATTTCAGAGCAAAAACCAAGCCACGAGTTCGAAGGAATTGTCTGAAGAGCTCCGAGACAGGATTGTGTCGAGGCACAGATCTAGGGAAGGCTACCAAAAAATGTCTGCAGCATTGAAGGTCCCCAAGAACACAGTGGCATTCTTAAATGGAAAGAAGATTGGAACAACCCAGAATCTTCCTAGAGCTGGCCACCTGACCAAACTGAGCAATCAGGGAGAAGGGCTTTGGTCAAGGAGGTGTCAGAGCTCTAGAGTACCTTTGTGGACATGGGAGAACCTTCCAGAAGGACAACCATCTCTGCAGCACTCCACCAATAAGGCCTTTTTGTAGAGTGATCAGACGGATGTCACTCCTCAGTAAAAGACACGTGACAGCCCGCTTGGAGTTTGCCAAGAGGCACCTAAAGGACTCTCTGACCATGAGAAACAAGATTCTCTGGTCTGATTGTCACACCCTGATCTGTTTCACTTGTCCTTGTGATTGTCTCTACCCCCTTCCAGGTTTCGCCCATCTGTGTATTATACCTGTGTATTTATACCTGTGTTCTCTGTTTGTCTGTTGCCAGTTCGTCTTGTTTGTCAAGTCAACCAGCGTATTTGTTATCAGCTCCTGCTTTTCCCAGTCTCTCTTTTCCTCTCCCTCCTGGTTTTGACCCTTGTCTGTCCTGACTCTGAGCCCGCCTGCCTGACCACTCTGCCTGCCCCTGACCCTGAGCCTGCCTGCCAACTTGTACCTTTGCCCCATCTCTGGATTGTTGACCTATGCCTACCCTGACCCTGCCTGCCGACCTGTACCTTTGCCCCACCTTTGGTTTACTGACCCCCGCCTGCCTTGACCTGTCTATTGACTGCCCCTGTTGGAATATTAAACCATTGTCAATTTGACATGTCTGCATCTGGGTCTTAACTTGATTCCTGTTACTGATAAAACCAAGATTAAACTCTTTGGCCTGAATGTCAAGCGTCACGTCTGGAGGAAACCTGGCACCATCCCTACGGTGAAGCATGGTGGTGGCAGCATCATGCTGTGGGGATGTTTTTCAGTAGCAGGGTCTGGAAGACTAGTCAGGATTGAGGGAAAGATGAACGGAGCAAAGTACAGAGAGATCCATGATCAGAACCTGCCCCAGAGCGCTCAGGACCTCAGACTGGGGCGAAGGTTCACCTCCCAACAGGACAACAACCCTAAGCACACAGCCAAGACAACGCAGGAGTTGCTTCAGGACAAGTCTCTAAATGTCCTTCAGCAGTCCCGCCAGAGCCTGGACTTGAGCCCGATCTAACATCTCTGGAGAGAACTGAATATAGAAATGCAGCGACCTTCCCCATCCAACCTGACAGAGCTTGAGAGGATCTGCAGAGAAGAATGGGAGAAACTCCCCAAATACCAGGTGTGCCAAGCTTGTAGCGTTATACCGAAGAAGACGGGTGCAGGCCAGGCAGCAGGCTGTTAGGTTGCAGGCCAGGCAGCAGGCTGTTAGCCAGCCTGCCAGCTTAGTGGAGTCTGCCACTAGCACAGTCAGCGTAGTCAGCTCAGCTTTCCCCATTGAGACCGTGTCTGTGCCTCGATCTAGGTTGGGCAAAATTAAAAATGGCGGTGTTCGCTTTAGCAATCTCACTAGTATAAAGACCTCCTCCATTCCTGCCATTATTGAAAGAGATTGTGATACCTCACATCTCAAAATTGGGTTACTTAATGTTAGATCCCTCACTTCCAAGGCAGTTATAGTCAATGAACTAATCACTGATAATAATCTTGATGTGATTGGCCTGACTGAAACATGGCTTAAGCCTGATGAATTTACTGTGTTAAATGAGGCCTCACCCCCTGGTTACACTAGTGACCATACCCCCCGTGCATCCGGCAAAGGCGGAGGTGTTGCTAACATTTACGATAGCAAATTTCAATTTACAAAAAAAAAAAACAATGACATTTTCGTCTTTTGAGCTTCTAGTCATGAAATCTATGCAGCCTACTCACTCACTTTTTATAGCTACTGTTTACAGGCCTCCTGGGCCATATGCAGTGTTCCTCACCGAGTTCCCTGAATTCCTATCGGATCTTGTAGTCATAGCAGATAATATTCTAATTTTTGGTGACTTTAACATTCACATGGAAAAGTCCACAGACCCACTCCAAAAGGCTTTCGGAGCCATCATCGACTCAGTGGGTTTTGTCCAACATGTCTCTGGACCTACTCACTGCCACAGTCATACTCTGGACCTAGTTTTGTCCCATGGAATAAATGTTGTGGATCTAAATGTTTTTCCTCATAATCCTGGACTATCGGACCACCATTTTATTACGTTTGCAATTGCAACAAATAATCTGCTCAGACCCCAACCAAGGAGCATTAAAAGTCGTGCTATAAATTCTCAGACAACCCAAAGATTCCTGGATGCCCTTCCAGACTGCCTCTGCCTACCCAAGGACGTCAGAGGACAAAAATCAGTTAACCACCTAACCGAGGAACTCAATTTAACCTTGCGCAATACCCTAGATGCAGTTGCACCCCTAAAAACTAAAAACATCTGTCATAAGAAACTAGCTCCCTGGTATACAGAAAATACACGAGCTCTGAAGCAAGCTTCCAGAAAATTGGAACGGAAATGGCGCCACACCAAACTGGAAGTCTTCCGACTAGCTTGGAAAGACAGTACCGTGCAGTATCGAAGAGCCCTCACTGCTGCTCAATCATCCTATTTTTCCAACTTTCCAAATAAGAACAATCCGAAATTTCTTTTTGATACTGTCGCAAAGCTAACTAAAAAGCAGCCTTCGCAAATGGAGGATGGCTTTCACTTCAGCAGTAATACATTTATGAACTTCTTTGAGGAAAAGATCATGATCATTAGAAAGCAAATTACAGACTCCTCTTTAAATCTGGGTATTCCTCCAAAGCTCCATTGTCCTGAGTATACACAACTCTGCCAGGACCTAGGATCAAGGGAGATACTAAAGTGTTTTAGTACTATATCTCTTGACGCAATGATGAAAATAATCATGGCCTCCAAACCCTCAAGCTGCATACTGGACCCTATTCCAACTAAACTACTGAAAGAGCTGCTTCCTGTGCTTGGCCCTCCTATGTTGAACATAATAAACGTCTCTCTATCCACCGGATGTGTACCAAGCTCACTAAAAGTGGCAGTAATAAAGTCTCTCTTGAAAAAGCCGAATCTTGATCCAGAAATTATAAAAAACTATCGGCCTATATCGAATCTTCCATTCCTCTCAAAAATTTTAGAAAAAGCTGTTGCACAGCAACTCACTGCCTTCCTGAAGACAAACAATGTATACGAAACACTTCAGTCTGGTTTTAGACCCCATCATAGCACTGAGACTGCACTTGTGAAGTGAAGGTGGTAAATGACCTTTTAATGACGTCAGACCGAGGCTCTGCATCTGTCCTCGTGCTCCTAGATCTTAGTGCCGCTTTTGATACCATCGATCACCACATTCTTTTGGAGAGATTGGAAACCCAAATTGGTCTACATGGACAAGTTCTGGCCTGGTTTAGATCCTATCTGTCGGAAAGATATCAGTTTGTCTCTGTGAATGGTTTGTCCTCTGACAAATCAATTGTAAATTTCGGTGTTCCTCAAGGTTCCGTTTTAGGACCACTATTGTTTTCACTATATATTTTACCTCTTGGGGATGTCGTTCGAAAACATAATGTTAAATTTCACTGCTATGCGGACGACACACAGCTGTACATTTCAATGAAACATGGTGAAGCCCCAAAATTGCCCTCGCTAGAAGCCTGTGTTTCAGACATAAAGAAGTGGATGGCTGCAAACTTTCTACTTTTAAACTCGGACAAAACAGATATGCTTGTTCTAGGTCCCAAGAAACAAAGAGATCTTCTGTTGAATCTGACAATTAATCTGGATGGTTGTACAGTCGTCTCAAATAAAACTGTGAAGGACCTTGGCGTTACTCTGGACCATGATCTCTCTTTTGAAGAACATATCAAGACTGTTTCAAGGACAGCTTTTTTCCATCTACGTAACATTGCAAAAATCTGAAATTTTCTGTCCAAAAATGACGCAGAAAAATTAATCCATGCTTTTGTTACTTCTAGGCTGGACTACTGCAATGCTCTACTTTCCGGCTACCCGGATAAAGCACTAAATAAACTTCAGTTAGTGCTAAATACGGCTGCTAGAATCCTGACTAGAACCAAAAAATTTGATCATATTACTCCAGTGCTAGCCTCCCTACACTGGCTTCCTGTTAAGGCAAGGGCTGATTTCAAGGTTTTACTGCTAACCTACAAAGCATTACATGGGCTTGCTCCTACCTATCTTTCCGATTTGGTCCTGCCGTACATACCTACACGTACGCTATGGTCACAAGACGCAGGCCTCCTAATTGTCCCTAGAATTTCTAAGCAAACGGCTGGAGGTAGGGCTTTCTCCTATAGAGCTCCATTTTTATGGAATGGTCTGCCTACCAATGTGAGAGACGCAGACTCAGTCTCAACCTTTAAGTCTTTACTGAAAACTTATCTCTTCAGTAGGTCCTATGATTAAGTATAGTCTGGCCCAGGAGTGTGAAGGTGAACGGAAAGGCTGGAGCAACGAACCGCCCTTGCTGTCTCTGCCTTGCCGGTTCCCCTCTTTCCACTGGGATTCTCTGCCTCTAACCCTTTTACAGGGGCTGAGTCACTGGCCTACTGGTGTTCTTCCATGCCGTCCATGGGAGGGGTGCGTCACTTGAGTGGGTTGAGTCACTGACGTGGTCTTCCTGTCTGGGTTGGCGCCCCCCCCTTGGGTTGTGCCATGGCGGAGATCGTTGTGGGCTATACTCGGCCTTGTCTTAGGACGGTAAGTTGGTGGTTGGAGACATCCCTCTAGTGGTGTGGGGGCTGTGCTTTGGCAAAGTGGGTGGGGTTATATCCTGCCTGTTTGGCCCTGTCCGGGGGTATCATCGGATGGGGCCACAGTGTCTTCTGATCCCTCCTGTCTCAGCCTCCAGTATTTATGCTGCAGTAGTTTATGTGTCGGGGGGCTAGGGTCAGTCTGTTACATCTGGAGTATTTCTCTTGTCTTATCCGGTGTCCTGTGTGTATTTAAATATGCTCTCTCTAATTCTCTCTTTCTCTCTTTCTGTCTTTCTCTCGGAGGACCTGAGCCCTAGGACCATGCCTCAGGACTACCTGGTATGATGACTCCTTGCTGTCCCCAGTCCACCTGGCCGTGCTGCTGCTCCAGTTTCAACTGTTCTGCCTGCGGCTATGGAACCCTGACCTGTTCACCGGACGTGCTTGTTGCACCCTCGACAACTACTATGATTATTATTATTTGACCATGCTGGTCATTTATGAACATTTTAACATTTTAACATCTTGACCATGTTCTGTTATAATATCCACCCTGCACAGCCAGAAGAGGACTGGCCACCCCTCATAGCCTGGTTCCTCTCTAGGTTTCTTCCTAGGTTTTTGGCCTTTCTAGGGAGTTTTTCCTAGGGAGTTTTTCCTAGCCACCGTGCTTCTTTCACATGCTTTGCTTGCTGTTTGGGGTTTTAGGCTGGGTTTCTGTACAGCACTTTGAGAATATCAGCTGATGTACGAAGGGCTATATAAAAATAAATTTGATTTGATTTGAAGACTCAAGGCTGTAATACTTATGTAAATGTGATATTTCAGTTTTTTATTCTTAACACATTTGCAAAAATGTCCCAAAAACAGTTTTTGCTTTGTCATTATGGTGTATTGTGTGTAGATTGATGAGTAAAAAAACAACAATATAATCAATTTTAAAATAAGGCTGTAAAGTAACAAAATGTGGAATAAGTCAAGGGGTCTGAATACTTTCCGAATGCACTGTAAGTCAGGAGGATTGGCATAGTTTTGTTTGAGATGGTCAGACAGGTGAACAGTGAGGTGCGGCCAGGCTGTTAACACATAGCCAAGCACTCAGCCAGAGAGATTAATGGTTTTGACTGTGTGGCAGCAGAGTGACTGGCGATCAGTAAAACGTAATTGGGTTGAGACATATATGGGCATAGTCAGACAGCTGCTCATAGCAGGAGCCAATCCCACACCGTCTTCATCCCTGACACTTCCAGTGGTTCACCTCAGGTAAAGATTATCACGTCCAGACACAGAGGAAATGCCTTAATAAACACAAAAAGTTATTTTTCATTATCTTGAAGATCAAGTTTACATTTAGCAATATTTTCAAATGATGCTAGTGCTGAGCGATTAATTGAAATGTCAGTTATTTTTCGTTTTTAAATAACTAATTGACCGATGTTGGTTCAATTATTTGTTTTTGTTGTGAGCTCGATGCGCTCATTGCACAGTTTCTCTGGAGACAAATCAGATCCAGGCCAAACTGTTTGTTGTAGTAGGGAGTTGTAGTTTCCAACAGGTCAATATTTTACATAGTTTAGCACAAAAAAACGTGGTACTTTACTACAATGCTGGTCTGTGTGTGTTTCTTTTAAACCTCCTACGGAAGAGAATAAATAATGTGTGATTGTGAGGGGATATGGTGAGCAGTTGTTGCTTCAGGAAGTATCTCTACCAAGATCTAAGTGTTTGATAGTTGTCATTCAGCAGTCATAAAAGTATGCCTTATTTACTTTGAAGAACTACAAAATAGTGATTTCTGTCAGACAGCATAGGCAGCATCTTCGTATAGAGATGAGATGATGACTTGGAATCAAATAATAAAGTAATCAAATAAAACAAATGTAATGTACACAACAACTGAAATGTATTAAAGTAATGTGAATCAATGATGGCTAATAAATGATAAGCAGTAATGTACACTCACTACCATCACGGGACTTTTACCGACATAATGCATGTTTAAAAAAACATTACAAATCAAAACCAAAAAATCTGTGATTTTTTCATTTTTTTTATAATCAAACCGAAATCGAACGGACCTCAAAAATATCTAATTGCTCAGCACTACTTGTTGTTCTTAAAAACCAAAAAGAAAGAATATATAGATGAACCGATTCTCTGCAAAAGGGCACTTATCAAATATTGCATGTTCTGTCTCGGTATCATATACACAACTAGTGTTGCTTCTAAGGATACTTCCACTGTGAACAAGAGTCAAGATAAACTTTTGCTGCCAAGTGCTCAACACTTCCAGTTGTGCCTCCCCCTGAACTCTTTTGACGTCTACATGCTCCTCTAATTCCACCAAAGTCCTGTGGCAGATGTTATGAAATCATGTAAATTTATTGGTGACATTGAGACACTTTTTCCCCCTTCTTTGCGATTCAAATGAGTGTCACCCTGCTTCCTCAACCTGCTTCGACGCTAAACGGTTCACGTATTGGTTGGCAGTGGCAGCCTCTCAGCCTCTCCACCAACAGCTGTGACCCCTTGCAGGAAGTCAGGCATCCCACTTCCTGTGGCAAGCTGTGCCACTGGCTCATGGCAGGGGATGGCATTCTAATTGGTGTCCTCTCACCTTTTGAAAACCGCAATGCGAAATCTCTGACAGTTCTTGGCAGCAGGAAGACTTCAACTGTCCTTGAAGAAAAGACAAAAAAAAAGCCAGATCAGATGCAAAAAAAGATGCGGAAGTTAAAACATTCAAAGACGAAGTCTTTTAAAGTAAAAGTAATGTTGAAGGAGGTTGTGGAGACGACAGAGGGTGGACTAGACAACTGAAAGGAATGGTGTGAAGGAACTGGCTCGTATTGACGTTGTCAGATGGGTCGAAGATATTGAACGGCTCCATTAAATAGGGCTTTATTCAAACCGTAGAGTTGAAGATCCTGTTTATAGCACGATCGACGATTAAAGGCAATGTTCCCGCGGTCGCAGAGACTGCATTCAACGGTAAACGCAGCACAACGTCAGTTCTATCAGAAATTACCTTTAACATTTTAACACTGATCTTCATGCAATACGGATTGAATCCACACCTTATTTGGTTTTATCTCTGCTAGTGGTTAGAAGCCCTAAATCACTCTGTTATGCCAGTAAATAAGATATTTTTCTCTGTGTATTATAAGAGAGGATTAAACGTTGGGAATCAGGTGTAAGCCATACATGAGAAGTGGAATTTAACAATTCAACGTCAACATCTACATCATGTACATCAAATCAAATAACATTTTATTGGTCACATACATGTGTTTAGCAGATGTTATTGCGGGTGTAGTGAAATGCTTAATGATTTAGTAATGATTTGGTTCTGTATGAACCAGTAAACCTTCTAATAAAAATACAATTACAAATAAAGTATTTTAATTAAAAGTAATGTAAACACTTAACCTTTAGTTGATGTTTTACATGAGTAGATACACATCAATTAGTTTAGCAACGAGCAGGATAAATGATACTGGATTAAGGATATATGGAATAATCATAATGTGTCACTACATTATTGTTTACATCCTGTTTACATCCTGTTTACATCCTCATCTTCCCAGTACATCACTTGGCGTCAGTCACAAACAATTAACATATGGGGTTTAAGTATCTACGGCGCATGAAGGGATATCAGAGGAGTAAAAAAAAAAAAAAAGGGATTTAATATCAACTACATTGTCTGCACTTTGTACTTTATCAGATGATGCACTGGGGGGAAAATAACAATATCTACTCTGCTAAGAGGAAGCCCTTGGGCATCAAACATCTTAAATGTCAGAGCCAGGCTAAATTTAAAGAGTAAATTATTCATGTGACCCCGGCAGAGGCAGAACGGGAGGTCATCACCAAGACTCATAAGCAGAGGGGGAAACTGACAGCAAGCAACACCAGAGAATACATGACACAAATGGCATCCTATTCCCTATTTAGTGCACTACTTTTGACTAGATCCCTATGGCATTCCCTATGGGCTCTGCTTAAAAGTAGTGCACTAAATAGGGAATAGGATCCATTTGAGACCACAACATAGTCTTCAGAACCCGGTTTAGAGAGGTGGGGGGAGGGGGGTTCAGCGTTTCAGCAGCTGTTACAGCAAGCAGGGGGAGTGACCTGCTCACTAAACCATACATAAGTGTTGGATAATATGCAGAAGGGTTATCTCTAAGAAGAGTAGTAATAGTTGGACGTATGGCTCCTTCACCTTGGGAGGTGATGACTGGAGATGAGAGGCGACGCTCCCTCCAAAGAGAGCATCACTGTTGACTTTATGTTTCTTTTGATCTCAATTGATCAGTGAACATATTTTAAAACTGATTTGAAAGACGTGTTTTGATAATCAGTGGCTGTATTGGAGGGGGAGTGGTTTCACCTCTCCTAGGCAATCAGCAATTAGTACAGGGAGGTGGGCTCTCCACCTCTCCTAGGCAATCAGCAATTAACACAGGGAGGTGTGCTCTCCACCTTTGCTAGGCAATTAGCAATTAGTGTTAGTACTTCAGTCTCCCTTGGTTTATCAGCGGCAGTTTTGTTGCAAAATTGTGACGGTTCAGTCGAGTTGGTGAAGGAAGGAAAGAGAGAGAGAGAGAGAGAGAGAGAGAGAGGAGAGAGAGAGAGAGAGAGAGAGAGAGAGAGAGAGAGAGAGAGAGAGAGAGAGAGAGAGAGAGAGAGAGAGAGAGAGAGAGAGAGAGAGAGAGAGAGAGAGAGAGAGAGAGAGAGAGAGAGAGAGAGAGAGAGAGAGAGAGAGAGAGAGAGAGAGAGAGAGAGAGAGAGAGAGAGACTCCTCACCACTCCTCACCACTCTCTCACTTCATTATCTTATCTAGTTGTTTTATGAACATCTCATTTTGCTCTTTTGCAGCTTTGTCAACTGTCCTTTCAACACCTGTTCACTCCTCTCCCTGTTGGCTTTACAGACACTCCCCACCCCTTGGCTGCAACCCTTCTAATATAGTGTACCCTGCACTCACAGCCCATGTGGAATTCCTGGTCTCTGGCAACGTTTGGAACTGCCGATCTGCAGGTCAGGAACAGTTAGTTCATCTCAGCATATGCTGCCCTTCAGTCCCTTTTAAAACATTTTGGGCCCTGATGGAAACATGGATCACCCCAGAGAACACTGCTACTCCAGCTACTCTTTCTTCATCTGACGTTTTCTCTCATAGTCCGAGAGGATCTGGTCGCCGTGGTGACGCACAGGTCTACACATTTCTTTGGAGATGTTCTCTTCTCTCGCTCTCTCACATGTCCATCTCATCTATCGCCCACCAGGTGCCCTGGGAGAGTTCCTCAATGAGCTTGACACCTTGATAAGCTAATTTTCCAACGATGGCTCACCACTCTTCGTACTTGGCGACTTCAATCTGCCGATGTCTGGCTTTTTGATTCATTTCTTTCCCTTCCTTGCCTCTTTTGACCTCACCCTTTCCCAATCCCCTCCAACTCACAAGGCAGGCAATACACTTCACCTCATCTTTACTAGAGGCTGTTCTCCTACTAATCTCACTGTAACCCCCCTCCAGGTCTCTGTTCTCCTACTAATCTTACTGTAACCCCTCTCCATGTCTCTGTTCTCCTACTAATCTCACTGTAACCCCCCTCCAGGTCTCTGATCACTACTTTGTTTTCCTTTTCTGTCTATCTTTCCTCCAACCCTAACCACTCAGCCCCTACCCAGATGGTCATGCGCCGTCGCAATCTTCTCTCTCCCACTACTCTCTCCTCGTCTATCCTATCATCTTTCCCTTCTGCTAAATCCTTCTCTCCCTTTCCTCATCCAAGGACTTGCACTGTCCCCTTTCCTCCCAGCCGGCTTGGCCCACCTTTCCTGCTCCGTGGCTGACTCATTGCGAGTTTACAGAACAGGGCTGCGGGCAGCTGAGCGAAAAATTGAGGAAAACTCAAGTTCCGGAGGCCCTATCATCCTTTCACAGCCTCGTCTGAACCTTCTCTTCCTCTGTATCTGCTGCTAAAGCCACTTTCTACCACTTTAAACACAACTTCCCTATGCATTGACCTTTCTCCCCTCTCTCCCAGATGACATCCTGCGACTAGTGAGGTCTGGCTGGCCGACAACCCCCATCCACCTCCTTTCTACATACCATCTCCGGAGACCTTCTCCCATTCCTCACTTCCCTCATTAACTCATCCCTGACCATTGGCTGCCTCCCCTCTGACTTCAAAATGGCCTGAGCCGCTCCCCTCAAGAAACCAACACTTGACTTTTCTGACGTCAAACTATAGACCTACATCCCTTTTCTTTCCAAAACACTTGAGCTTGCTGTCTCTGATCTACTTTCTCGTTATCTCTCAGAACGACCTTCTTGATCCTATCCAGTCAGGCTTCAAGACAGGTCACTCAACAGAGACTGCAAGGCAGTGTTAGAGCGTTGAGCCAGTAACTGGAAGGTTGCTGGATCAAATCCCCGAGCTGACAAGGTAAAAATCTGTTCTGCCCCTGAGCAAGGCAGTTAACCTCTTATGTGTAGGGGGCAGTATTTTCACATTCGGATGAAATACGTGCCCATATTAAACTGCCTGCTACTCAAACTCAGAAGCAAGGATATGCATATTATTAGTCGATTTGGATAGAAAACACTCTGAAGTTTCTAAAACTGAATGATGTCTGTGAGTATAACAGAACTCATATGGCAGGCAAAAACCTGAGAAAAATCCAACCAGGAAGTGGCAAATCTGATGCTTGGAATCTTTTCAAGTCATTGCCTATCTAACACACAGTGACTTAGGTTTCATTTTGCACTTCCTAAGGCTTCCACTAGATGTCAACAGTCTTTAGAACCTTTTTTCAGCCTTTTGCAGTGAACAGTGAGCGAGCAAGAAGGCCGGGAAGTTGGTGACCCAGAAAATGACATGAGTTTAGTGGCGCGCCTTCGCGTGAGGAGGTAGCTGTGTTCCATAACATTGGAATCGTCCGGTTGGAATATTATTGAAGTTTTACGTTAAAAAGGCCCTAAAGATTGATGCTTTACAACGTTTGACATGTTTCAACGAACGTAACTATAACTTTTTTAGACTTTTGGTCGTGAAATTTTCCGCGCGCTTCCTACATTTGGAGTAGCTTACTGAACGCGCAAACAACGAGGTATTTGGACATAAATTATGGACTTTATCGAACAAAACAACATTTATTGTGGACCTGGGATTTCTGGAAGTGCCTTCTGATGAAGATCATCAAAGGTAAGTGAATATTTCTAATGCAATTTATGATTTTAGATGACTCCAAAATGGCGGGTATCTAGTGTGTTTTTCTGAGCGCAGCACTCAGATTATTGCAAAGTGTGCAAAGTGTGCTTAGTGTAACATAGACGTATGTTTGAGAAATTGAAATTATTAGATTTGTTGTTTTGAATTTGGCGCTCTGATTTTTCACTGGCTATTGTCAAAATCAATCCCCGTCATAAGAAGTTCCCCGGGTGCCGACGACCTGGATGTTGATTTAAGGCAGCCCCCTGCACCCCTCTGATTCAGAGGAGTGCATTCAGTTTTAAAACTAACTAGGTATCCCCCGTCCCTTTCCTTTCTCTTTGTCACGGGGCTCTCCGCACTGCCAAAGCTGACTCTCTCTCCTGTGTTCTCATCCTCCTAGGTCTATCGGCTGCCTAGGACACCGTGAACCATCAGATCCTCCTTTCCACTCTCCCAGGGCTGGGTCATCTCAGGATCTGCACACTCTTGGATTGCATCCTACCTGGCAGGTTGCTCTGGGCAGGTTGCTCTGACCAGGTGATGCAGAGCATCGAAAAGTCCCCACGATATGCAACTGTTCAGGGAAGTCAGGAACCAATACACACAGTCAGTCAGGAAAGCAAAGGCTAGCTTTTTCAAGCTGAAATTTGCATCCTGTAGCTCTAACTCCAAAAACGTTTGGGACACTGTAAAGTCCATGGAGAATAAGAGCACCTCCTCCCAGCTGCCCACTGCACTGAGGCTAGGTAACACGGTCACCACCGATAAATCCATGATAATCGAAAATTTCAATAAGCATTTCTCAATGGCTGGCCATGCCTTCCTCCTGGCTACTCCAACCCCGGCCAACAGCTCCGCCAACAGCTACTCGCCCAAGCCTCCCCAGCTTCTCCTTCACCCAAATCCAGATAGCAGATGTTCTGAAAGAGCTGCAAAACCTGGACCCGTACAAATCAGCTGGGCTAGACAATCTGGACCCTCTCTTTCTAAAACTATCCGCCGCCATTGTTGCAACCCCTATTACCAGCCTGTTCAACGTCCGAGATCCCTAAAGATTGGAAAGCTGCAGCGGTCATCCCCCTCTTCAAAGGGGGTGACACCCTAGACCCAAACTGTTAAACTATTTCCATCCTGCCCTGCCTATCTAAAGTCTTCGAAAGCCAAGTTAATAAACAGATCACTGACCATTTCGAATCCCACCGTACCTTCTCCAATGTGCAATCCGGTTTCCGAGCCGGTCACGGGTGCACCTCAGCCACGCTCAAGGTACTAAACAATATCATAACCGCCATCGATTAAAGACAGTACTGTGCAGCCGTCTTCATCGAACTGGCCAAGGCTTTCGACTCTGTCAATCACCGTATTCTTATCGGCAGACTCAATAGCCTTGGTTTTTCTAATGACTGCCTCACCTGGTTCACCAACTACTTCTTAGACAGAGTTCACTATGTCAAATCGGAGGGCATGTTGTCCGGACCTCTGGCAGTCTCTATGGGGGTACCACAGGGTTCAATTCTCGGGCCGACTCTTTTCTCTGTATATATCAATGATGTCGCTCTTGCTGCGGGCGATTCCCTGATCCACCTCTACGCAGACGACACCATTCTGTATACTTCTGGCCCTTCCTTGGACACTGTGTTAACAAACCTCCAAACGAGCTTCAATGCCATACAACACTCCTTCTGCGTCCTCCAACTGCTCTTAAACGCAAGTAAAACCAAATGCATGCTTTTCAACCATTCGCTGCCCGCACCTGCCCACCCGGCTAGCATCACTACCCTGGACGGCTCCGACCTAGAATATGTGGACAACTATATATACCTAGGTGTCTGGTTAGACTGTAAACTCTCCTTCCAGACTCATATTAAACATCTCCAATCCAAAATCAAATCTAGAATCGGATTTCTATTTCGCAACAAAGCCTCCTTCACTCATGCCGCCAAACTTACCCTAGTAAAACTGACTATCCTACCGATCCTCGACTTCGGCGATGTCATCTACAAAATAGCTTCCATTAATCTACTCAGCAAACTGGATGCAGTCTATCACAGTGCCATCCGTTTTGTTAATAAATTACCTTATACCACCCACCACTGCGACCTCTATGTTCTAGTCGGCTGGCCCTCGCTTCATATTCGTCGCCAGACCCACTGGCTCCAGGTCATCTATAAGTCTATGCTATGTAAAGCTCCGCCTTATCTCAGCTCACTGGTCACGATAACAACACCCACCGTAGCACACGTTCCAGCAGGTATATCTCACTGATCATCCCCAAAGCCAACACCTCATTTAGCCGCCTTTCCTTCATGTTCTCTGCTGCCAGTGACTGGAACGAATTGCAAAAATCGCTGAAGTTGGAGACTTATATTTCCCTCACCAACTTTAAACATCAGCTACCTGAGCTGCTAACCGATCGCTGCAGCTGTACATAGTCCATCTGTAAATTGCCCACCCAATCTACCTACCTCATCCCCACACTGTTTTTATTTTACTTACTTTTCTGCTTTTTTGCACACCAGTATTTCTACTTGCACATCATCATATGCTCATTTATCACTCCAGTGTTAATCTGCTAAATTGTAATTATTCGCTCCTATGGCCTATTTATTGCCTACCTCCTCATGCCTTTTGCACACACTGTATATAGACCTTCTTTTTTTTCTACTGTGTCATTGACTTGTTTATTGTGTTATTGGCTTGTTTATTGTTTACTCCATGTGTAACTCTGTTGTTGTCTGTGTCACACTGCTTTGCTTTATCTTGGCCAGGTCGCAGTTGTAAATGAGAACTTGTTCTCAACTAGCCTACCTGGTTAACTTCTATGGGCTACGTGGGACGCTAGCCAGTGAAATATCAGGGCGGTAAATTCAAAAACAACAAAATGTCATAATTCAACTTTCTCAAACATACAAGTATTTTACACCATTTTAAAGATACACTTCTCCTTGATGTAACCACATTGTCCGATTTCAAAAAGGCTTTACAGCGAAAGCAAAACATTAGATTATGTTAGGAGAGTACATAGACTAATCACACAGCCATTTTCCAAGCAAGGACATGTGTCAATAAAACCCAAAACACAGCTAAATGAAGCACTAACCTTTGACGATCTTCATCAAATGACACTGCTAGGACATTATGTTACACAATGCATGTATGTTTTGTTCGATAAAGTTCATATTTATATCCAAAAACAGCATTTTATATTGGCGCATGATGTTCAGAAAATGTATTCCCACCAACAATCTGGTGAATGTGCACATCAATTTACAAAAATACTCATCATAAAAATTGACAAAATATATAACAATTATTTAAAGAATTATAGATAGACTATTCCTGGATGCAACTGCTTTGTCCGATTTTAAAATAGCTTTACAGAGAAAGCACATTTTTCAATATTCTGAGTACATAGCTCAGCCATCACAGAGAGCTATACAGACACCCGCCAAGTTCGAGGCAACCTAAACTCAGAATTAGTATTAGAAATATTCTCTTACCTTTGCTGATCTTCGTAGTCACCAAAGAAGTGCACACATTAAATTACACAACATAAATATCCTTTACCAAAAGCAGAATTCTAAAATGTTCCACAAATTACACGGTCTTACTTTCACATGAAAACCAAAATGTATTTCACATTCATACAGTATGTATTTTTATTTTCTACGTGGTACAAAAATAGTGAAGACATCGATTATGAAATAGCACATGGAATCACGTAGTAACCAAAAAAGTGTTAAACAAGTCAAAATATGTTTGAGATTCTTCAAAGTAGCCAACCTTTGCCTTGACAGCTTTGAACACTGGGATTCTCTCAAACAGTTTCACCTGGAATGCTTGTCTTGAAGGAGTTCCCTAATATGCTGAGCACTTGTTGGCTGCTTTTCCTTCACTCTGCGGTCCGACTCACCCCAAACCATCTCAATAGGGTTGAGGTCGGGTGATCTGATGTAGCACTCCATCACTCTCCTTCGTCAAATAGCCCTTACACAGCTTTGGGGGGTGCTGGGTCATTGTCCTGTTGAAAAACAAATGATAGTCTCACTAAGCACAAACAAGATGGGATGGCGTATCGCTGGGGAATGCTAATAAATCACTGACAGTGTCACCAGCAAAGCACCCCCACACCATCACACCTCCTCCTCCATGCTTCACGGTGGGAACCACACATAAGGAGATAATCCGTTCACCTACTCTGCGCCTCACAAAGACATGGCGGTTGGAACCAAAAATCTCAAATTTGCATTCATCAGACCAAAGGACAGATTTCCACTGGTCCGTTGTTCGTGTTTCTTGTCCAAAGCACGTGTCTTATTATTGATGTCCTTTAGTAGTGGTTTCTTAGCACCAATTCAACCATGAAGTCCTGATTCACACAGTCTCCTCTGAACAGTTGATGTTGATGTCTGTTACTTGAACTCTGTGAAGCATTTATTTGGGCTTCAATTTCTGAGATTGGTAACTCTAATGAACTTATCCTCTGCAGCAGAGTCTTCCTTTCCGGAGGCGGTCCCTCATGAGAGCCAGTTTCATCATAGCGTTTTATGTTTTTTGCGACTGCACTTGAAGAAACTTTCAAAGTTCTTGATATTCTCTGCATTGACTAACCTTCATGTCTTAAAGTAATGATGTACTGTAATTTCTCTTTGCTTATTTGAGCTGTTTTTGCAATAATATGGACTTGGGTCTTTTACCAAATAGGGCTCTCTTGTGTATTCCACCCCTACCTTGTCACAACACAACTAATTGGCTCAAATGCATTAAGAAGGAACAAATTCCACAAATTAACTTTTAAGAAGGCACACCTGTTAATTGAAATGCATTCTAGGTGACTACCTCATTAAGCTGGTTGAGAGAATGCCAAGTGTGTGCAAAGCTGTCATCAAGGCAAATTGTGGCTACTTTGAATAATCTCAAATACATAATATTTAGATTTAACACTTTTTGTTGTTGCTGGTTACTACATGATTCCATATGTGCTATTTCATGGTTATGATGTCTTCGCTATTATTCTACAATGTAGAAAATAGTTAAAATAAAGAAAAACCCTTGAATAAGTAGTTGTCCAAACTTTTGACTGGTACCATACCTTTAATAGTAAAAATAATAGACACAAGTCTACGTCTTCAAAGTTCTGCCGCTTTCTTTATTCTGAATAATGGTGCTTTCGCTTGGCCAGAACTTGCTGTTTCTCTTACTACCACAGTGCAACAGCGCCATCTATTGGCCTGATGGACTACTAATGCTAAAGCATGTAGAATATAGAATTTAGATTAATATAAACATATAAACTGGTTTAAATTTTTTAAATAAATTGTCTGTTTTTAGTGACTTTGTTATCAACCCATTACATCTGCACCACATACTCTCACTACTGGTGTCCCCTCAGGGCTCAGTTCTAGGCCCTCTCTTTTTCTCTCTATACACCAAGTCATTTGGCTCTGTCATATGGTCTCTCCTGTCTATGCAGATGACACTCAACCACTCCCCCCTCCCCCCTTCTGACACACAGGTGGTGACACGCATCTCTGTGTGTCTGGCAGATACAGTATCTTAACTTGGATGTCGGCGCACTACCTCAAGGTCAAACTCGACAAGTGGCGCAGGTCCTAATCCAAGCACTTGTCCTCTCCCATCTGGACTACAACTCGCTGTTGGCTGGGCTCTCCGCTTGTGCCATCAAACCCCTGCAACTTATCCAGAACTCTGCAGTCCACTTGGATTTCAACCTTTCCAAGTTCTCTTATGTCACCCCGCTCCTCCACCCACATTACTGGCTTCCAGTTGAAGCGTACATCCACTAAAGACAACGGTACTTGGCCTACGGAACAGAAAGAGGAGCTGTCCCTCCCTACTGAAAGCTACTGAAAGCTACATTATTGAAGAAAAATGTACTTTCTATACCTGTGATGTGTGGTTGTCCCACATAGATATCTTAAGATGAATGCACTAAGTGTAATTAGCTCTGAATAGGAGCGTCTGCTAAATTAGTAAAATGTAAACTATAACAGATAGGGCGTAACGATTCAAGGACTAAACTAAATATATTATCAAGTGTGTTGGGACAGAATTAATTGTCATGAAACGCTTTATGACGATGGTATACAATGTTATCAACAAGAAAATATTTTCTGTAGAGATCATGTAAGACCAGAGAATACTCCACCTATTATATAGATCTCACAGGAAGTTAGGGTCGGGGTTCACACAGAGATTGCTTGATAGCTTGTGCATGTCCGTGCATGTGCAATTGTGTGTGTTTGTGCATGTGTGTGTATGTGGTTTCTATGCATGTGAGCATAATGCTGAATTTGAATTGGCCACATCCCACAGGAAGCAGAATTTGAATTGAAGGAAGTATAATTTAATTCAAACCGATTTAACTGAAACTTGAAACATTAGTCTCATTAATTTGATATATTTTATCGAAAGAGTATGCCACTTAATCATGCAATGAATACACATAGCATTTCAAATATTAGTTTGTCAAACAGTATTTTTCTTTGTCATGAGATGTTAGATTGTTCCCTTCAATACTGTAGTGTTTCTCTAATGCATTCTGGGTACTTTATTTATTCTTATATTTAAAAACATTAAGGGTATTATGAATTATTGGGGAGAGCTCATAACATGATCTTCAAATATTTCCAGACCACTGTAATTATAAAAAAATGTTTTAGGAGAAAATGTTCAACCTCATGCTTCATGGTAGTGGTAACCATACATGATGTCAAGATAAATATTTATATGGTGACGTGTAGAATAAATCATTTACTGAATTAAATTCTACTTCCTTTCATTCAAATTCAATTCAAATTATGTTACTTGTGGGGTGTGGCCAATTCAAAATAAATTCCAATTTAAACATTTCATTGGAATTAAAGAGCAATTCACAACTCAATTCAGAATGGACCCCATCCCTGATTTATGTGCGACTGTGTTCGTCCTCTTGAGCATCGAATCAAGTAAATATGTAACATTTAAAAACACATTTTTAGACCAATGAATCCCTATAGATGGTAGTGACATCCCATCTAGCGGGAAGTCCTTCTTGATTAAATCAAATCAAGGTTTTATATTTTCCCGATGTGTTCAACTGTCTCTTAGAAAGCAGCCCAGTGACAAGGTAACCAACACTGATCTTCAGATAGACTATAGAATGACAATACTGAGAGGGAAGGGAAACCAACACTGGTCTTCAATTAGACTATAGAATGACAATACTGAGAGAAAAGGAGAAAGTAGAGGGGAAAATCAAAATTACAAATGTTCTGCTCTTTTGTATATAGAATTTTATGTTTTCAGAGATAAAGGCTGACAAGACCGAGATAAATCTAGGACTATCTAGCTCTACGACAATAACATTTAAATTGCATTTGTGGCCGTGCTAGTTTACAGACAGAGTAATCATATGTTGTTGACCTTTTAGGGTATATAGCTGAGTGGAATGTAGGTCACTGGGTCCTTTCAGAACAGGTGTATATGTACTGAGATCATGTGACAGATCATATGACACTCAGATTGCATACAGGTGGACTTTATTTAACTAATTATGTGACTTCTGAAGGTAATTGGTTGCACCAGGTCTTATTTAGGGGCTTCATAGCAAAGAGGATGAATACATATGCACGCACCACTTTTCAGTTTTTTTTTTTTTTTTTTTTTTTAAACAAGTAATTTTTTTCATTTCACTTCACCAATTTGGACTATTTTGTGTATGTCCATTACTTGAAATCCAAATAGAAATCAATTTAAATCACAGGTTGTAATGCAACAAATTTGGAAAAACGCAAAGGGGGGTAAATACTTTTGCAAGGCACTGTACACAATCTAGTCAAATGTCTTGTTTTTTTGTAACCCTTTTTCCAACTATTAAATGGTTCCAAGTAATCTACACTCTTAGGGGGAAAAAATTTGCTATCTAGAACCTAAGAGGGTTTTTCAGCTGTCCCCATAGGAGAACCCTTTGACGAAACCTTTTTGGTTCCAGGTAGAACTCTTTTGATCCCAGATAGAACCCATTCCCCAGAGGGTTCTACAAAAATAGTTCTACCTAGAACCAAAAACGGTTCTAACTGGAACCAAAAAGGGTTCTAACTGGAACCAAAAAAGGTTATTCTATGGGGACATCAGAAGAAGCCTTTTGGAACCCTTTTTTCTAATAGTGCACGGTGCTGTGTTGTGTTTGCTGAGTAATTTGTAGGCCGAGGGCCGATGTCAATATTTACACTGGAGACTTCCACATACCTCTCCCTCTCTATCCTTCCCTTATTTAACAGGACAAAGGTGTTGAGTGTACAGGTTCTGACAATTACGCCTGCAGGTTCTCTCAGTAAGGCCATGTCAAGACAGAGCAATGTCCTTCAATTGCAATCCACTTGCATTAGCAGACAACATTGTAAGTCAATCTGGGAAACTAGCAATGTATTCAAGTCCATTTTCAACATTACAGAACATTTCAGTACTTCGAACAACCAACAACCTCAATTTTCGGCGTGTTTGTGTCTCTTAGGTCTTCACATGGAAGGATCCAAGTATAAAAACAGAGTTTGATTCGAATGACATCAGGATTACAACCTGCAACCAGATGCTTCAGACCTGCCAGTCTAGTGGACGTCTAATGGATCATGAATCCTTTGAAAATTAAGTGGCAGACGAGAAGTTTTGGCTTGACTGGTATTCCCTTAACACCTGCACTATGACAGCCACAAGCCTCTCTTCCAAGCTCACATAACTGTCTTGACGGTCGCAAGGGATTTGGTGGATAGCATGTGCACACAAAAGTCTTGGCATTGAAATCTGAAGGCAAATAGTATGCTTTACAGTTGTTTAATGTTGCTTTAACAAGATGCTGATATTGTCTTTCCGCAATATAACAAAAGTCATGCATAAAATGTTTCATTTTTTGGGGGCGGTGGGGGAGATTTCCAAAAGACCTGATCTTCTGAATATCTTTCAACTCATCATCTCACTGGGACATTGATGAAAAATAGACTTAAGGTTTCAACAGGTGCGCTACGTTGGTTTTAGAAGTGGGAGGTAGACAAACCTGGCGGGGGCTCTCGAGGTCCTCCAGAATTTTTGGGGCATCTAAAGCAAATTTTCTGCACAATGTAATATTGTCACGCCTGCTCCCGCTCTTCCCCCCTGGTGCTCGATGGCGCCAGGCTCCCCAACATTACGCACTCCTGCCACCATCATTACGCACACATGCTTCCCTCGTCACGCGCATTGGACTATATCTGTCTGTCCCCCAGCTCTGTTCCCCGCTTCCGCATTAACGTTCGTATGTCGTTTTGTTACCTGTGTGCTGACACTGTTCCTGTCTTGTTCCTTGTCTGTTCCTCATTAAATGTTTGACTCCTCTCGACTCCAGGGTCGGTCCTTACTAATATGACCCTTTTGGGGTCATTGAATCGTGTCATTTTGGAATCACTTTTACTGTAAATAAGAATATAATATTTTTCTAAACAATTCTACATGAATGTGGATGTTATTATGGTTATGGATAATCCTGAAGGAATCATGAATAATGATGAGTGAGGAAGTTATAGGTGCACAAATATCATACAACGCCAAAAATGCTAACCTCTCTGATATTGTAATGCTGAGAGGTTAGCATGTCTTGGGGGTATGATATAAAATGCTAACCTTCCTGTTATTGTAATGCTGAGAGGTTAGCATGTCTTCGGGGTATGATATAAAATGCTAACCTCCCTGATATTGTAATACTGAGAGGTTAGCATGTCTTGGGGGTATGATATAAAATGCTAACCTTCCTGATATTGTAGTGCTGAGAGGTTAGCATGTCTTGGGGGTATGATATAAAATGCTAACCGTCCTGATATTGTAGTGCTGAGAGGTTAGCATGTCTTGGGGGTATGTTATAAAATGCTAACCTTCCTGATATTGTAATGCTGAGAGGTTAGCATGTCTTGGGGATATGATATAAAATGCTAACCTTCCTGATATTGTAGTGCTGAGAGGTTAGCGCATCTGTAACTTTCTCACTCATCATTATTGATGATTCATGCAGGATTATCCGTAACCATGGCAGCATCCAAATTCATGTAGAAGTGTTTTAGAAACATATTATATTCTTATTTACAATAAAAGTGATTCCAAAGTGACACAATACATGTTTTGCCATTCATTTATATTGGGCACAACATAATCTGAAACACAACCAAAACAAACAGCAAATTCTTCTATTACATGTATAGAGCATTAAGCTTGATGTAGTCATTGACTACTTTAATACACATACAAGTGAATTTGTCCCAATACTTTTGCTCCCCTAAAATGGGGGAGGACCAATTACAAAGAGTTCTGTCATTTCTAAACAGTGCACCCGATATGGATGCAAATACCCTCAAGTTAAAGCTGACAGTCTGCACTTTAACCCCATAGTCACTGTTTGATTTCAAATCCTAACTTTAGGAGTATAGAGCTAAAAGAAGAAAACATGTTGATTTTATTTTCTTATCTATTTTTAAAAATTGCAGTTGGTTAGGGCCTGTAATTTCACCGTATGTTGTATTCGGCGCACGTGACAAATCAACTTTTTGGAAAGTTTGATTTGATTTGGAAAATGCTTCACTGTCCCAGTAACTACATAGTGCAATGTTATTCACATCATAGGCCTAATGATTCACTGTCCCAGTTATTACAGAGGACACTGTAATTCATATCATAAGCCTAATGATTCACTGTCCCAGTTATTACAGAGGACACTGTAATTCATATCATAAGCCTAATGATTCACTGTCCCAGTTGTTACAGAGGACACTGTAATTCATATCATAAGCCTAATGCTTCACTGTCCCAGTAATTACAGAGGGCACTGTAATTCATATCATAGGCCTAATAGTACTATAGAGCTCTTTTTACTTGCACACAATATAGTAGGATCGCCCCATTCTTCCCCCAGGGGTCCCCGCCCTGCAGCTCCCCAACCTAGTGGACCCCACTCAGCCAGAGGTCCACCGCCCTGCAGCGCCCCAACCCAACACACCCCACTCAGCCAGGGGTCCCCCGCCCTGCAGCGCCCCAACCCAATGCACCCCACTCAGCCAGGTGTCGTGTCTTTGGGGGTACCATTAAACTGAAGATATGTTTATCAATTAGCTCCCTGTAATTATTATCACGCGATTAAATTGATTAATCGTTTAATTGTAATTAACTAGGAGATCGGGGCACCAAGGAGAATATTCAGATTACAAAGCTATAATTTTCCTAATATAACTTTCCTGTACTATAATATTATATTCTATTATAGTATAGGCCGATTATCTTCTGGTTTAAATGGTGTATTTTACCTCGAGTCCAGTCTCATTCCAAACGTCGTAAATTGTTGTATCTGCACGAACCCAGTCTTTACTAAAATCATCCATACATCAATTGTCTTAAAATCATTTATTTACTACACTAAGTAATTAACAGAAAACATACAAACAGTAATTATCGTCACAAAGGATTGGTAGAGGAATGTGCCCTTGTGGGCTAAACAGGCAGGTCGGCCTGTTGAACAATGGGTCATAAACAGTCAGCTGAGAAGTTACACAGAGTTCATTAATATTAACAATTGACAATTGAAGGCTCACTCATTCGGGAACAATTGCAATCAATATATATTTACGCTCAGTGTGTCGTCGTTCTTTGTTGGAGAGTTCGGTTCTGTTGGAGAGTCTCTCTCTCGGTTAGAATGGATCTTTCAAAGCGACATTCATTAATGTCATTATAGAATGGATGTTTCGTTGGTCTTCGCGTTCGATGATATAATTTACTTAACTGCAGACTAATAATTAATATCAAAGACTTGTTCTTATTCTGTCGGTCTCGATAGTGTAAAAGTTAACCACGTGGTATAGTTCACTTTCAGTAGAGTACTTGGATGGTCAAACCTATGGGCCAACTCGCAATGGAGTGGAGGCCTGGTCTGGGGAAATGTAAATCAAGGGGTGTTTTATAGTGCCCATCGAACAGGCTTGTCAAATGACGCCTGGTCCTGTATGGGTCCCTGGGGGCGTGCCCATGACTGAGCTAGACTTGGTTACAGAAATACAATTCTATCACATTACATCAGTACATAGCATCGCAATGTCTTACAAAAGCTTTATCCTTATTAATACATTCTATACAACCATTATGATGCTATTATATAAACAGTTTTATGGTAATATGGCTATATTGTCTCTTCTGAGTATCACAAAATTGTACCAAGTGGATCAGTTCGTAGCTGGATTCTTCACCAATCTTCCATACCTTCTCCAGAACACAAAATGTCGCTTGGCTCTCCAATTCTATGAGTTGGAAGAATTTCCTGTGTCTCTCTATGGGCCATGTGGCCAGAGACTCTCCTGGAATTTTAGAGTTTTTACAACCCTTTACACACAGGGTGGATTGGGGGGAAGGTAGGTTGGGTGGTGGTGCAAAAGGGAGGGGGTCAACTGTCCTCCCTGTACCAAAAGAGGCCAACGTCATGACACAGGTGTCCCCAGCCCTGCAGCGCCCCAACACACCCCACTCAGCCAGGGGTCCCCCGCCCTGCAGCGCCCCAACCCAATGCACCCCACCTAGCCAGGTGTCCCCAGCCCTGCAGCGCCCCAACCCAACGCACCCCACTCAGCCAGGGGTCCCCTGCCCTGCAGCGCCCCAACCCAACGCACCCCACTCAGCCAGGGGTCCCCCGCCCTGCAGCGCCCCAACTCAATGCACCCCACTCAGCCAGGGGTCCCCCGCCCTGCAGCGCCCCAACCCAACACACCCCACTCAGCCAGGGGTCCCCCGCCCTGCAGCGCCCCAACCCAACACACCCCACTCAGCCAGGGGTCCCCCGCCCTGCAGCGCCCCAACCCAACACACCCCACTCGGCTTTAGGATCTTAGAGAAATATTCATTATTTGTTTCAGGTCAAGGCCAGAGTGTCAACAGTACAGCAGACCCTCAGAGCCAGAACTGAGCAGCCCAGCAGCTACGGATTGCCTAAATAGGTATCTCTCCTGGCGTGGGCAAGTTTTCAATACAAACTCCTTTTGTCATGCAGTATTCCATATAAGGCATCCAGACTTTATGAAAGTTGCACAGTATACCCTTAATCTTGTAATAAATCACATCTTGTGATACATAACTTGACATTTCTGACAACCATTGTGGCATTGTGGGAGGATAACCAACCTTACAATTAATGGCAATGCATTTATTAGCCACTATAAATACTACGTTACACAGTTTCTTCTGATAACACTCTCCAGTATCAACATTTCCAAGCAAACAAAAATTGGGCAAATGGAGAAACTGTAGACATGCTGAGATAAAAGCCAGCCTTCACAAGACCATAAAATATTGAAATATGTCCCATTTCTGTGTTTTACACCTCCAGCAGAGGAATTACATTTCTGAGTGCATGATATTCAGTTTCACTGGCATACAGTACGTTCTATGAATGGTGTTAAACTGGGCATTCAAACATATTTGTATCTATTAATCATCATCAGTAGTGTTTCCCAGGTCTTCTTCACCTTTCTGTTTTACATGTTTTGTGTCATCGGGAAAAGCCTCTATCAACCCTTGATACAGTTTGGAAATCCACTTTAGAGGTTTGTCAGAATGCCTTAAAATTCTTTAAATCTTTAAAGCTCCTGGCTTGTCCAGTGTTTGCTCCACAGAGAGAATAAAGTGTTGCATCTGCAAAAGTTCACCTCAGCGACGTCACAGACTGGTCTTCCCTTGTTGCCTGACCCTGCTGAGGCCCCTTTCACCATCTGATCCTGCTCAGATGAGGCATGACAGAGAATTACCTTGGTGTATATATATATATATATATATATATATATATATATATATATATATATATATATATATATATATATATATATATTATCCAATAATATAATCAATGGTTCAATCATTGAAATGACCATTATTCCCAGATCCCAGACTGTAGCCTACCCATCAACTCAAGATGGAACTTTGTATCCATTCACTGGTTATTATAATATAGTGCAAAATTCACCTGATCTCTGTAGACTGGTCTTCCCTGGCTGTCTGACCTTGATGGAACACCTGTCACCATCTGATCCTGCTAAGACATGATGAGCATAGTGTTGTGTACTGACTGTGCACCGCGACAGTGAAACCTGTAGAGCTGTTTATTCCATGAGTGTGAAAAGTAGGGAATTAACTTAGGGAAACTGACAGATCAATAACGTTACATTGCTATACTGACTGTGATTGAGGCAAAAAATAATATATATTTTTAGCCAACTTTTGGCTAGCTCTGTGGTACATCAACTGGCGAAAATAAGTCAAGTTAATTTACTTCTGTTGAAACGGGACAAAACAAAGACTACAAAACATTTCCATACACACAAAAGCTGCTAGACAATGCTAGCTGACGGATGCTGTAGCTGGAGACAGACAATGCTAGCTTACGGATGCTGTAGCTGGAGACTGACAATGCTAGCTGACGGATGCTGTAGCTGGAGACAGACAATGCTAACTGATGGATGCTGTAGCTGGAGACAGACAATGCTAGCTGACGGATGCTGTAGCTGGAGACAGACAATACTAGCTGACGGATGCTGTAGCTGGAGACAGACAATGCTAGCTGACGGATGCTGTAGCTGGAGACAGACAATGCTAGCTGACGGATGCTGTAGCTGGAGACAGAAATTCATTCGAGAGGGGAATGAAATATCAGCTACCGTTACGTGTCAGTTACACTACTAGCTCAGCACTGGGAATAAATACTTTTTTTCCTGTTAAATCAAACAGCAGTTCCCTTACCATCAGTCAAATAAAGAGTGGTCAGATCCTGCTCTGCTTGATTTTACAACAACTTGGAGAAAAAGCACAACACAGACAGACAGCAACTGCCTCTGTTCGCAAGCTTGTGTCCGCCTGGTCCTAAATCCAGCCCGGCTGAAACCACCAAACAGCCTACCTGACCGCTCTGAGGCGTCTGCATGGTCCTAATGCACACCGATGCCTCTTTTTGTATCACAGTGCAATGATACAACTGGGGGGGACAAAAATTATATTTTAAGATTCTGAGTTCATGGGACAGCCCGCCGGCCTCTCTCGTACTTCCCCGACACAATCAGGAACTCTTGGTAATCAAATTAACGAGGGCGTATCTCCCCATGCTGTGCCATGCCAAGTGTGTGTGTGTGTGTGGTGTGTGTGTGGTGTGTGTGTGTGTGTGTGTGTGTGTGTGTGTGTGTGTGTGTGTGTGTGTGTGTGTGTGTGTGTGTGTGTGTGTGTGTGTGTGTGTGTGTGTGTGTGTGTGTGTGTGAGGGGGGGTTATGTCCCCTTGTCCACAGTGAAGTTGCACCCCTGTGTTTTAAGTTTTTTTTTAGAAACCTTTAACTGCGTACAGTACATCCTCACATGGTACATGCTGTTCGACACCATAGTGGCAACTGCACCACCCTCTGGAGAGCCCTGCGGTTGCGGGCGGTGCAGTTGTCACTCTGGTGTTGAATGCTGAGCTATAGTCAATGAACAGCATTCTTACATAGGTATTCCTCTTGTCCAGATGGGATTGGGCAGTGTGCAGTGCGATGGTGATTGCAAACAGTCGGCCCAACGCATCATCAGGGGCAAACTACCTGCCCTCCAGGATACCTACAGCACCCGATGTCACAGGAAGGCCAAAAAGATCATCAAGGACAACAACCTCCCGAGCCACTGCCTGTTCACCCCTCTATAATCCTGAAGGCGAGGTCAGTAGAGGTGCATCAAAGCTGATATCCAGTGGTTGTTCCACTGGATATCATAAGGTGAATGCACCAATTTGTAAGTCGCTCTGGATAAGAGCGTCTGCTAAATGACTTAAATGTAATGTAAATGTAAAGCTGGGACCGAAAGACTGAAAAACAGCTTCTATCTAAAAGCCATCAGACTGTTAAATAGCCATCACTAGCAAATCAGATGCTGCTGCCCTATACACACAGACTTAAAATCACTGCCCACGTCAATAATGGAACACTAGTCACTTTAATAATGTTTACATATTTTGCATTACTAATCTCATATGTGTATATACTGTATTGTATCCTATTCTACTGTATCTTAGTCTATGCATTACTCATCTCATATGTATATACTGTATTCTATCCTATTGTACTGTATCTTAGTCTATGTATTACTCATCTCATATGTGTATACTGTATTCTACACCATCTACTGTATCTTAGTCTATGCTGCTCTGACATTGCTCGTCCAAATATTTATATATTCCTTAATTCCATTCCTTTACTTTGGATTTGTGTGCATTGTGTGTATTGTTGTGAAATTGTTAAATATTACTTGTTAGACATTGCTGCGCTGTTGGAGCTAGAAACACAAGCATTTTGCTACACCCATAATAACATCTGCTAAACACGTGATTGTGACCAATTAAAGTCTATTTGATTTGACAACAGTATGGAAGAATGGTGTCACTTTTTAAATGGTGGAAAAGATGAGGTGTCAGAACAAAAGCGCTAATAGACTGGAATACATCAAATGATGTGGAGTGGAACCAAACTGGGGTTTCTTTAAGGCTCAGTTTCTGTCAAATCAGTCACATGTGCACGTGTGTGGGACTAGTGAATTTACTACTGCAGATATTTGGAGAAAACTTTGAATGTTAAGTGTTGTATACAAACATGTCTGAGATGCACTGTTTATGTTTGAATTTACCATTCATCTTTGAGAAGATGTGACGTGTGAAAAGCAACAAAACAAAAAATAAGTCTCACGCACAAACTCACACCAGTGTCTATAGAATTTGAAATTTGAATGATTTGATTTTGATACATTTATGGCAGTATAAACAGATTAATATATCAGTTGGATATGATTATCTGTCCCGATACGATTCCTGCCCACCAGTGAACATGTTTAAAATCTATAGACAGTCTTCTTTGAAAGAACATCAGAGCCCTTTCATGGCTATTTCAGGTGATGTTAGATTCTGGAGTATACCTCCTGAGTTGTGCTGTGTTCTTCCATTATAGTTATGATGTATTTGTAGGTACAGTATGATGTATTTGTAGTTACAGTATGACGTATTTGAAGGTACAGTATGATATACTTGTAGGTACAGTATGACGTGTTTCAAGGTACAGTATGATGTATTTGAAGGTACAGAATTATATATTTGAAGGTACAGAATTATATATTTGTAGGTACAGTATGATATATTTGTAGGTACGGTATGATATATTTGTAGGTACAGTATGATATATCTGTAGATACGGACTGATATATTTGTAGGTACAGTATGATATATTTGCAAGGTACAGTATGATGTAGTTGTAGGTACAGAGTTATATATTTGAAGGTACAATATGATGTATTTGTAGGTACTGTATGATATATTTGTAGGTACAGTATGATGTATTTGTAGGCACAGTATGATGTATTTGAAGGTACAGTATGATGTATTTGTAAGTACGGTATGATGTATGTGTAAGTACAGTGTGATGTATTTGAAGGTACAGTATGATGTATTTGTAGGTACAGTATGATATATTTGTAAGTACAGTGTGACGTATTTGAAGGTACAGTATGATATATTTGTAGGTACAGTTTGACGTATTTGAAGGTACAGTATGACGTATTTGATGGTACAGTATGATGTATTTGTAGGTACAGTATGATATATTTGTAGGTACAGTATGATGTATTTGTAGGTACAGTATGATACATTTGAAGGTACAGTATGATATATTTGTAGGTACAGTATGAAATATTTGAAGGTACAGAATTATATATTTCTAAGTACAGAATTATATATTTGTAGGTACAGTATTATGTATTTGTAGGTACAGTATGATGTATTTGAAGGTACAGAGTTATATATTTGTAGGTACAGAATTATATATTTGTATGTACAGAATTTTATATTTGTAGGTACAGTATGATATATTTGTAGGTACAGTATGATATATCTGTAGGTACGGTATGATATATTTGTAGGTACAGTATGATATATGTGTAGGTACAGTATGATGTATTTGTAGGTACAGAGTTATATATTTGTAGGTACAGTATGATATATTTGTAGGTACAGTATGATATATTTGTAGGTACAGTATGATGTATTTGTAGGTACAGTATGATGTATTTGTAGGTACAGTATGATATATGTGTAAGTACAGTATGATCTATTTGTAGGTACAGTATGATGTATGTGTAAGTACAGTATGATCTATTTGTAGGTACAGTATGATGTATGTGTAAGTACAGTGTGATGTATTTGAAGGTACAGTATGATTTAGTTGTAGGTACAGTATTAATTATTTGTAGGTACAGTATGATGTTTTTGTAGTTACAGTATGATGTATGTCTAAGTACAGTATGAATTATGTGTAAGTACAGTGTGATGTATTTGAAGGTACAGTATGATATATTTGAAATTACAGTATGACATATTTGAAGGTACAGAATTATAAATTTGTAGGTACAGAATTATTTATTTGTAGGTACAGTATAATGTATTAGAAGGTACAGTATGACGTATTTGAATGTACAGTATGATATATTTGTTGGTACAGTATGATGTATTTGTAGGTACAGTATGATGTATTTGAAGGTACAGTATGATATATTTGTAGGTACAGTATGACGTATTTGAAGGTACAGGATTATATATTTGTAGGTACAGAATTATATATTTGTAGGTACAGAATTATATATTTGTAGGTACAGAATTATATATTTGTAGGTACAGTATGATACATTTGTAGTATGATGTATTTGAAGGTACAGTATGATGTATTTGTAGGTACAGTATGACGTATTTGAAGGTACAGAATTATATATTTGTAGGTAGAGAATTACATATTTGTAGGTACAGTATGATGTATTTGTAGGTACAGTATGATGTATTTGTAGGTACAGTATGATATATTTGTAGGTACAGTATGAGATATTTGTAGGTACGGTATGATATATTTGTAGGTACAGTATGATATATCTGTAGATACGGACTGATATATTTGTAGGTACAGTATGATATATTTGCAAGGTACAGTATGATGTAGTTGTAGGTACAGAGTTATATATTTGAAGGTACAATATGATGTATTTGTAGGTACTGTATGATATATTTGTAGGTACAGTATGATGTATTTGTAGGCACAGTATGATGTATTTGAAGGTACAGTATGATGTATTTGTAAGTACGGTATGATGTATGTGTAAGTACAGTGTGATGTATTTGAAGGTACAGTATGATGTATTTGTAGGTACAGTATGATATATTTGTAAGTACAGTGTGACGTATTTGAAGGTACAGTATGATATATTTGTAGGTACAGTTTGACGTATTTGAAGGTACAGTATGACGTATTTGATGGTACAGTATGATATATTTGTAGGTACAGTATGATATATTTGTAGGTACAGTATGATGTATTTGTAGGTACAGTATGATAAATTTGAAGGTACAGTATGATATATTTGTAGGTACAGTATGAAATATTTGAAGGTACAGAATTATATATTTCTAAGTACAGAATTATATATTTGTAGGTACAGTATGATGTATTTGTAGGTACAGTATGATGTATTTGAAGGTACAGAGTTATATATTTGTAGGTACAGAATTATATATTTGTATGTACAGAATTATATATTTGTAGGTACAGTATGATATATTTGTAGGTACAGTATGATATATCTGTAGGTACGGTATGATATATTTGTAGGTACAGTATGATATATGTGTAGGTACAGTATGATGTATTTGTAGGTACAGAGTTATATATTTGTAGGTACAGTATGATATATTTGTAGGTACAGTATGATATATTTGTAGGTACAGTATGATGTATTTGTAGGTACAGTATGATGTATTTGTAGGTACAGTATGATATATGTGTAAGTACAGTATGATCTATTTGTAGGTACAGTATGATGTATGTGTAAGTACAGTATGATCTATTTGTAGGTACAGTATGATGTATGTGTAAGTACAGTGTGATGTATTTGAAGGTACAGTATGATTTAGTTGTAGGTACAGTATTAATTATTTGTAGGTACAGTATGATGTTTTTGTAGTTACAGTATGATGTATGTCTAAGTACAGTATGAATTATGTGTAAGTACAGTGTGATGTATTTGAAGGTACAGTATGATATATTTGAAATTACAGTATGACATATTTGAAGGTACAGAATTATAAATTTGTAGGTACAGAATTATTTATTTGTAGGTACAGTATAATGTATTAGAAGGTACAGTATGACGTATTTGAATGTACAGTATGATATATTTGTTGGTACAGTATGATGTATTTGTAGGTACAGTATGATGTATTTGAAGGTACAGTATGATATATTTGTAGGTACAGTATGACGTATTTGAAGGTACAGGATTATATATTTGTAGGTACAGAATTATATATTTGTAGGTACAGAATTATATATTTGTAGGTACAGAATTATATATTTGTAGGTACAGTATGATACATTTGTAGTATGATGTATTTGAAGGTACAGTATGATGTATTTGTAGGTACAGTATGACGTATTTGAAGGTACAGAATTATATATTTGTAGGTAGAGAATTATATATTTGTAGGTACAGAATTATATATTTGTAGGTACAGTATGATATATTTGTAGGTACAGTATGATATATCTGTAGGTACGGTATGATATATTTGTAGGTACAGTATGATATATCTGTAGGTACAGTATGATGTATTTGTAGGTACAGAGTTATATATTTGTAGGTACAGTATGATATATTTGTAGGTACTGTATGATGTATTTGTAGGTACTGTATGATATATTTGTAGGTACAGTATGGTGTATTTGTAGGCACAGTATTATGTATTTGAAGGTACAGTATGATGTATTTGTAGGTACAGTATGATGTATGTGTAAGTACAGTTTGATGTACGTGTAAGTACAGTGTGATGTATTTGAAGGTACAGTATGATTTATTTGTAGGTACAGTATGACATATTTGAAATTACAGTGTGACATATTTGAAGGTACAGAATTATATATTTGTAGGTCCAGAATATTTTATTTGTAGGTACAGTGTAATATATTTTTATGTACAGTGTGATATATTTGTAGGTACAGTATGATATATTTATAGGTACAGTATGATGTATTTGTAGGTACAGAGTTATATATTTGTAGGTACAGTATGATATATTTGTAGGTACAGTATGATATATTTGTAGGTACAGTATGATGTATTTGTAGGTACAGAGTTATATATTTGTAGGTACAGTATGATATATTTGTAGGTACAGTATGATATATTTGTAGGTACAGTATGATGTATTTGAAGGTACAGTATGATGTATTTGTAGGTACAGTATGACGTATTTGAAGGTACAGAATTATATATTTGTAGGTACAGAATTATATATTTGTAGGTACAGAATTATATATTTGTAGGTACAGTATGATATATTTGTAGGTACAGTATGATATATCTGTAGGTACGGTATGATATATTTGTAGGTACAGTATGATATATCTGTAGGTACAGTATGATGTATTTGTAGGTACAGAGTTATATATGTGTAGGTACAGTATGATTTATTTGTAGGTACTGTATGATGTATTTGTAGGTACTGTATGATATATTTGTAGGTACAGTATGATGTATTTGTAGGCACAGTATTATGTATTTGAAGGTACAGTATGATGTATTTGTAGGTACAGTATGATGTATGTGTAAGTACAGTTTGATGTACGTGTAAGTACAGTGTGATGTATTTGAAGGTACAGTATGATTTATTTGTAGGTACAGTATGACATATTTGAAATTACAGTATGACATATTTGAAGGTACAGAATTATATATTTGTAGGTCCAGAATATTTTATTTGTAGGTACAGTGTAATATATTTTTATGTACAGTGTGATATATTTGTAGGTACAGTATGATATATTTATAGGTACAGTATGATGTATTTGTAGGTACAGAGTTATATATTTGTAGGTACAGTATGATATATTTGTAGGTACAGTATGATATATTTGTAGGTACAGTATGATGTATTTGTAGGTACAGTATGATGTATGTGTAAGTACAGTTTGATGTACGTGTAAGTACAGTGTGATGTATTTGAAGGTACAGTATGATTTATTTGTAGGTACAGTATGACATATTTGAAATTACAGTGTGACATATTTGAAGGTACAGAATTATATATTTGTAGGTCCAGAATATTTTATTTGTAGGTACAGTGTAATATATTTTTATGTACAGTGTGATATATTTGTAGGTACAGTATGATATATTTATAGGTACAGTATGATGTATTTGTAGGTACAGAGTTATATATTTGTAGGTACAGTATGATATATTTGTAGGTACAGTATGATATATTTGTAGGTACAGTATGATGTATTTGAAGGTACAGTATGATGTATTTGTAGGTACAGTATGACGTATTTGAAGGTACAGAATTATATATTTGTAGGTACAGAATTATATATTTGTAGGTACAGAATTATATATTTGTAGGTACAGTATGATATATTTGTAGGTACAGTATGATATATCTGTAGGTACGGTATGATATATTTGTAGGTACAGTATGATATATCTGTAGGTACAGTATGATGTATTTGTAGGTACAGAGTTATATATGTGTAGGTACAGTATGATATATTTGTAGGTACTGTATGATGTATTTGTAGGTACTGTATGATATATTTGTAGGTACAGTATGATGTATTTGTAGGCACAGTATTATGTATTTGAAGGTACAGTATGATGTATTTGTAGGTACAGTATGATGTATGTGTAAGTACAGTTTGATGTACGTGTAAGTACAGTGTGATGTATTTGAAGGTACAGTATGATTTATTTGTAGGTACAGTATGACATATTTGAAATTACAGTATGACATATTTGAAGGTACAGAATTATATATTTGTAGGTCCAGAATATTTTATTTGTAGGTACAGTGTAATATATTTTTATGTACAGTGTGATATATTTGTAGGTACAGTATGATATATTTATAGGTACAGTATGATGTATTTGTAGGTACAGAGTTATATATTTGTAGGTACAGTATGATATATTTGTAGGTACAGTATGATATATTTGTAGGTACAGTATGATGTATTTGTAGGTACAGAGTTATATATTTGTAGGTACAGTATGATATATTTGTAGGTACAGTATGATATATTTGTAGGTACAGTATGATGTATTTGTAGGTACAGTATGATGTATTTGTAGGTACAGTATGATATATGTGTAAGTACAGTATGATCTATTTGTAGGTACAGTATGATGTATGTGTAAGTACAGTATGATCTATTTGTAGGTACAGTATGATGTATGTGTAAGTACAGTGTGATGTATTTGAAGGTACAGTATGATTTAGTTGTAGGTACAGTATTATTATTTGTAGGTACAGTATGATGTTTTTGTAGTTACAGTATGATGTATGTCTAAGTACAGTATGAATTATGTGTAAGTACAGTGTGATGTATTTGAAGGTACAGTATGATATATTTGAAATTACAGTATGACATATTTGAAGGTACAGAATTATATATTTGTAGGTACAGAATTATTTATTTGTAGGTACAGTATAATGTATTAGAAGGTACAGTATGACGTATTTGAAGGTACAGTATGATATATTTGTTGGTACAGTATGATGTATTTGTAGGTACAGTATGATGTATTTGAAGGTACAGTATGATATATTTGTAGGTACAGTATGACGTTTTTGAAGGTACAGGATTATATATTTGTAGGTACAGAATTATATATTTGTAGGTACAGAATTATATATTTGTAGCTACAGTATGATACATTTGTAGGTACAGTATGATATATCTGTAGGTATGGTATGATATATTTGTAGGTACAGTATGATATATCTGTAGGTACAGTATGATGTATTTGTAGGTACAGAGTTATATATTTGTAGGTACAGAATTATATATTTGTAGGTACAGTATGATATATTTGTAGGTACAGTATGATGTATTTGTAGGTACAGTATGATATATTTGTAGGTACAGTATGATGTATTTGTAGGCACAGTATGATGTATTTGAAGGTACAGTATGATGTATGTGTAAGTACAGTTTGATGTACGTGTAAGTACAGTGTGATGTATTTGAAGGTACAGTATGATTTATTTGTAAGTACAGTGTGATGTATTTGAAAGTACGGTATGATGTATGTGTAGGTACAGTATGACGTATTTGAAATTACAGTATGACGTATTTGAAGGTACAGAATTATATATTTGTATGTACAGTATGATGTATTTGTAGTTACAGAGTTATATATTTGTCGGTACAGTATAATATATTTATAGGTACAGTATGATATATTTGTAGGTACAGTATGATGCATGTGTAGGTACAGTATGATGTTTGTGTAGGTACAGTATGATGTATGTGTAGGTACAGTATGATGTATGTGTAGGTACAGTGTGATATATGTGTAGGTACTGTATGATGTATGTGTAGGTACAGTATGACGTATTTGAAATTACAGTATGACGTATTTGAAGGTACAGAATTATATGTTTGTAGGTACAGTATGATGTATGTGTAAGTACAGTGTGATGTATTTGAAGGTACAGTATGATATATTTGTAGGTACTGTATGATATATTTGTAGGTACAGTATGATATATTTGTAGGTACTCTATAATATATTTGTAGGTACAGTATGATATATTTATTTGTAGGTACAGTATAATATATTTGTAGGTACAGTATGATATATTTATAGGTACAGTATGAAGTATTTGTAGTTACAGAGTTATATATTTGTCGGTACAGTATAATATATTTGTAGGTACAGTATAATATATTTGTAGGTACAGTGTGATATATTTGTAGGTACAGTATGATATATTTGTAGGTACAGTATGATGTATGTGTAGGTACAGTGTGATATATGTGTAGGTACAGTGTGGATAAGAGTGTCTGCTAAATGACGTAAATGTAAATGTAAATGATATAATTGTAGGTACAGTATGATGTATTTGTTGGTACAGTATGATGTATTTGTAGGTACTGTATGATATATTTGTAGGTACAGTATGATGTATTTGTAGGTACAGTATGATGTATTTGTAGGTACAGTATGATATATTTGTAGGTACAGTATGATATATTTGTTGGTACAGTATGATGTATTTGTAGGTACAGTATGATATATTTGGAGGTACAGTATGATGTATTTGTAGGTGCTGTATGATGTATTTGTTGGTACAGTATGATGTATTTGTAGGTACAGTATGATATATTTGTAGGTACAGTATGATGTATTTGTAGGTACTGTATGATATATTTGTAGGTACTGTATGATATATTTGTAGGTACTGTATGATATTTTTGTAGGTACTGTATGATGTATTTGTAGGTACAGTAGGATATATTTGTAGGTACAGTATGATGTATTTGTTGGTACAGTATGATATATTTGTTGGTACAGTATGATGTATTTGTAGGTACAGTACGTTGTTGCAGTGACATTCATTCATCATCATCTGAAGCAGTAAAACAACAATCAAGACATTTGCTTCTGGTGTTCATTATGTACTGTGTCAATAGTGTTTCTTCACATTGTATTATTACTGTCAGTAATTATTTTTAATTCCACATTATCGCAGCATGCATATTGCAGAACCCTTTGTAGCAGAATCGTAAACGTTGACATTTTCAGACATAAACTTCACATCTCCATCGACGTACATAATTCATGATGCCTTTTCCATAACACCTTTTCACCGTCTTATCTTCGAAATGAGAATGGTTAGACTTCCTTTTTTTTCATGAAATAACCACATGAATGCTGGGTAACTATATATACTTCAATTGTTAAGACAGCATAAAACATGCTGTTCAAGGCACCGTAACAGGAAAGGCTGTCATTAGAACCGTGAATGTGTGTTAGCATAAACACGAGTGAAAATCTTTAGGGGCACTTGATTTGAATGTCAGGTCAGCATATTGAATGGCATA